>NC_052518.1:65941353-66241353 GCF_014356525.2 Nilaparvata lugens | reverse complement strand
ATAATTAGCCTACTTGATTACAGTGTGGTAAATAGGGTGTAAATTTGAAAGATTAAAATTGGCTTCATTTGATATTTTTCACAAATTTTTGACAAGAGAAGTTTTTTCTTCTGTCAAATTCACTAGAGTTTGCGATGTTGTTTATAATTGCATTCTCATTTCAGAGACATTAATATCATCATGAAACGCCTTCGAAATTAAAATAATTATCAGATTAAAATGTACATTACAATTCAACTTATCATTGTGCTTTTAAGAAAATTAGGTTGCTAGGAAATTCAAACACAGGACCATTAAAAATTAAAATTAAGCAAAGGAAATCAGAATAATAGTAGATGATAAAGTTATAATCTATTTTTGTCAAAGATTTACCTTCAAACTCATAGACTTAAAATTACTAAAATTTCTGCTTACAAAATATTTTTTATGCTTTATAATTAAGTTACACTTGGCAAAATACAACATTGAAAAGGTGAGAAAAAGTATTTAAATTAACTACATTAGGATATCTCTATTTAATACCTTGATTTTTTAGGCATGATTCAAAATGTTGACATAAAATATAAAAAAAATCATGCCCCCCCCCCCCAAAAATGTTGATGGCGCAAATTGCGCCATGCCCCCCCCTTGTGGGCACCCCTGATTCCAAGAGAAAAACAACTTTTGTAGAGTAATCAATGACATTCAATGGGCGGTTCTACAGTGGTTGTAACGTTGTTGAGGGGTTTGCAGAATATTTTCAGTGTGTATATGAGGCTGATACACCTAACACCCCTGGTGAGCAAGAGGAGAGACCGGAGACATCTGGGATGCCAGTGTTAGATGTTAAAATTGGGGTAATCTCCACCAATGAGGTTCTAACTGCAATAAGAGCTCTAAGGTCTGGGTACTCTGAGGGCCCTGATGCTATACCAACTTTCATTGTCAAGGGTTGCGCAGAAGTTCTTATAATGCCTTTGAAGTTTATCATGAATTTAGCTGTGAAAACTGGTAAATTTCCCCAGAAGTGGAAAACTGCAAGAATTACTCCTGTTGTCAAATCTGGTAAAAGAACCGATATAATGAATTATAGGCCAATTTCAATTTTGAATTGTTTCTCAAAAATGTTTGAAAAAATACTACATTCAAATATATTTATGCAGGTCAGGAGTGTCATAGCAGAGGGGCAGCATGGCTTTTTACCATGTCACTCAACAGTGACTAATCTTATGACCTTCAGTGATGAAGTATCCCAGGTACTGGACAATGGAGGTCGTGTAGATGTTGTTTATACCGATTTGTCCAAGGCTTTTGACACTATCAGCCATAGGCTATTGTTGATAAAGCTTGGACTGATGGGTTTCAGTGATAGCCTTGTCAATCTTCTGCAGAGTTATCTACAGTCCAGGACGCAATTTGTTAAAATTCTCAATTTTAAATCAAAATCATTCATATGTTCATCGGGAGTACCTCAGGGCTCCAACCTTGGGCCTCTCTTATTTCTCCTGTACATAAATGACGTTCCATCAGTTATAAAGAATTCTTCCTGTCTCCTTTATGCAGAAGATGTGAAATTGTTCAAGGAGATCAAGAATGTTGATGATACATTTTATTTACAGGGTGATATCAATAATTTTTTTCATTGGTGTGAGACTAATGGACTCAGGTTTAATGTTTCAAAATGTAAATTCATGAGTTTCAATCGTCAACTCAACCCTCAAATAAATGTTTATCATATAAGTGACAGTCCATTGGAGCAGGTAAGATACTTCAAGGACCTTGGAGTTCAATTGCTTCTGATTTTTCTTTCAATACACACATTGATTGGATAGCTACTAGGGCAAATCAGCAAATGGGTTTTATTCTGAGAACCTGCTCACCCTTTAATGATGTCTTGCCTCTGATATTAATTTACAAGTCACTTGTGAGAAGTCTGCTAGAATATGCTTCAGAGATATGGAGCCCATATCATGCAGACAGAGTTAGTGTACTGGAGCAATTGCAAAATAAATTTTTGAGATTCATGTTTTACAAGAAATTCAATTACTATTGTCCGTTAGATTTTCCAACCGAGTCACTGAGAAATTTATTACACATTAAATCTTTAAAAGTAAGGCGTGATGTCAGAGCACTCATTTTCCTCTTTGGTCTCCTGAATAATGAAATAGATGCACCACATTTACTATCTAAGTTGAATATATTTATATCACCTGTGGCTCGACGTTCTGATTTTTCATTCATGGTTCCCCGCTCCAGAACTCTAAGAAACTATCACTCTCCCCTGAATAGAATGCAGAGAATTTACAATAATTTAACGGGGCAACTAGATGTCTTCTGGTTTTCTCGTGCTAGATTCCGCAAAGTTTTATACGCTAGTATGGTTTAGGTGGATGTCAACAATATCTTTTGGATGCATGGGTGTGGCTGTGCACATGATTTGGGGCGAGAGGTACGGTATTTTGTTATTATTTATATAAAAAGTTCTGATCATATTTTGATTCAATCGTTGTTTTTTTCAATTTTGCATTTATCAAGTTTTTTTTCTCTTTTTCAACTAGATTACAAGTTTTTGTACTCATTGTATTTTTTTGTCATTTTCTTCTTTTTCTTATACATTAATCTTCCTATTAATATTTTTCTTATTATTATCAATAATATTATAAGTATTTTTTCCTTTTTTTTAATCTCAATATTGTATTGTACAAATATGTAAAGGAGACAGATTTGGGGTGACCCCCGTTGTCTCCATTTATGAATGAATAAATAAATAAATAAATAAATAAATAAATAAATTATGACATTATCTATGACTCTATCGTTTATAATGACAAACAGTCGAGTAAACTGGACATAGTTTCTGAAACAGGATATATGTCAACTAAATACACAACGATTCTTTCTAATGAATGTTTACTGAAGAAATACTTTTCTGTGGAATCAAAATTTTAGTCCGCCATCTTGGACCCGCCATTGTGAATCCAACTTCTTCTTTTTTCAAATAGGAAGGTGGTCATGTGACATGATTTCGATACAGAATTCAAGAGAAGATGAATGGCAACAATCGCACAATCAAGAATACTGATAAATCATACAAAAATGAGATAAATAAGAACATTGCAAATTTGAAATTATTTGAACAAATCAAATTTTACTTTCCAAGTGTTAGTAATCACTATAGTAATATCTATTCACATCTTGAACACTTTCAACAGTAAAGTTTGATCTGTCAGATTTTTAATGTACTCATTTGTTTCATTTTGGCATTATTTATTAATATCTGAATATCTTTGAAACAACTTAAGATATCGATGTGCAGTTTATGCCATTTATTTTCTCTTTAATTTCTGTATCGAAATTATTTATTATATGATGCATATGTATGATACCTTCCTATTTAAAAAAATACAGTTGGATTCAAAATAGCGGATCTAAGATGGTGGACCAAAAGTTTTGTGGCCACAGAAAGGTAGTTTTTTTTCATTCAAATGGGATCTGCAATTCTACAGTATAATAGTGAATAATATACAATAGTGTACATAATAGTTTAATAGTATATCATATATAACAGTGTCTAGAGATTTGGCTAACCCTCCACCAAGGCATCTCAAGTCAAGAAGATACTTGAGACTTGACGAGCAGGAGGAAATAAGAAGTGCGTGGGAGTTATGGAGACTGAGATGGTTGCAGGGAGAGGTCATGAACAAAGGCCTTGTGGATGACCCCAATGACATTGTCCCTGGCACCCAGCTGAGACGTAGAGAGTGGTGTGGCCTTAACCGGTTCAGGACGCAGGTGGAGGTGTGCTGAGCTGATGACAGCATGGGGATACACCTCTGATCCTCTGTGCCAATGTGGACAAATTCAATCAATGAATCACCTGATATCTGAGTGTCCACAACACTCCTATCATGGAGGGCTGACACAAGTTCATGATGCTGGAGAAGAGGCATGTCAGTGGCTCCACAACTTACTAGATTATATTAGTATTTAACATATTAAGTGTAAAATTATGTTTTTTCTAACTTTGGCCTATGATGCATATGTATATATTGTTGGATATATATATATATATATATATATGTGTGTGTGTGTGTGTGTGTGTGTGTGTGTGTGTGTGTGTGTGTGTGTGTGTGTGTGTGTGTGTGTGTGTGTGTGTGTGTGTGTGTGTGTGTGTGTGTGTGTGTGTGTGTGTGTGTGCGTGTGTGTGTGTGTGTGTGGTGTGTGTGGTGTGTGTGTGTGTGTGTGGTGTGTGTGTGTGGTGTGTGTGTGTGTGTGTGTGTGTGTGTGTGTGTGTGTGTGTGGTGTGTGTTGTGTGTGTGTGTGTGTGTGTGTGTGTAAAAGAATTAACCGGGTACATCCGTTTGTTTTGACTTACTTGAGCCATTGCAGACAACATCTTCTGAGGGTGGCGTCGAAATCCACACTGAGTCCTAGGTATTCTTTCGGGATCGAAGAGCATACCTCCTACCCCCTCCCTCCACTTGCTTGGGCTGGCGCTGTTGGGTGAGTGAAATTCCAGGAATGCTGTCTTGTTTTGGTGACAATGGTGCTGTAGCGGGTTCCATTGTACCAGGTACTGGGCGTTTGCTATTCAAAATTATAACTCTCAACCCGGTGGATATACTAGCCAGCTTAGACGTTATCTCTCTATACCCCAACATCCCAGTCGACGAAGCCCTCTCCATCATGAAACAGAACAAACACTTCTCCAAATCAATAGTAGAGTTGACTAGCCACTGCTTGAAAAACACACATTTCATACAAAAAAAATCAATATTACAGGCAAATTGAAGGAGCACCAATGGGATCATCTCTCTCCCCAGCCATAGCAAACTTATTCATGACACATTTTGAAGAAGAAGCCTTGAACAAAGCTATTTTCAAACCGAGCATCTGGAAAAGATATGTTGATGATATTTTCATAATTTGGCCTCATGGTGAAGAAAAACTATTGGAATTTCTACAGCAGCTAAATGAAATACACCCTAAAATCCAGTTCACAGTAGAAATAGAAAAAGAGTAATCTTTACCCTTTTTAGACGTTCTATTGATGAGACAAACCGATGGAAGTTTGAACTATTCAGTATACAGAAAGCCCACCCACACTAACAGGTACTTACATTTCCAATCACATCACCACCCGGCTCAATCCTCCTCAGTTATAAACAGCTTAATCTTCAGATCTCTTCATCTCACCAATGAAAAAAGGAGAGAAGAAGAAATAAAGACAGTGACTAACATTCTCAAATCCAATGGCTACCCAACTACAATCATTCAAAAATCAATAGTAAATAATCTGTCTCCACTTAAAAAAGTGAATCAACAAGAAAAAGAAGAATCTTTTGAAAAAACAGTACTCCTCCCATACATAAAGGGCACCACAGACAGAATTGGAAGAGTATTAAAAACCCACAAAATCAAACCATTATTCAAACCCCATCTACTCATTTCCCAAATCTTAAAAAAACCCATCAACAGACTTGAGCTAGAAAACCAAGGAGTCTACAGTATCCCCTGCCTGAACTGTGACAAGCAATATGTAGGCCAAACAAATACGAGAATCTCTGCTAGAATAGATGAACATAAATTAAGCATAAAAAATCAACAATCAACCTCAGCCCTATATAACCATGTGAAAAATACTGGTTATACAATAAATTTCGTGAATTCCAAACAAATAGCCAGCATTCGAGATTTTCAAGTCAGGATTGTGAGAGAGGCGTTGGAAATCGAAAAGCAAGGCTCTCTAAATAAAAGAGACGACAGCCTCAACGTGTCTCCCTTATGGAAGTTAATTTTGAATACCAAACCCCCAGGACCTGGTACAGTGAAACCCGCTACAGCACCATTGTCTCCAAAACAAGACCACATTCCTGGAATTTCACTCACTCAACAGCGCCAGCCCAAGCAAGTGGAGGGAGGGGGTAGGAGGTATGCTCTTCGACCCCGAAAGAATACCTAGGACTCAGTGTGAATTTCGACGCCACCCTCAGAAGATGTCGTCTGCGATGGCGACGAAACGTCAGACTCAAGTAAGTCAAAACAAACGGATGTACCCGGTTAATTCTTTTACATATAATATATCCATCCTCGAAACACTCAAATGATATATATATATATATATATATATATATATATATATATATATATATATATATAACAGTATACCATAGAATAGCCAATGTACTGTTACTCCATGGTATAACTTATATTGTGTACTGTACAGTTCATATTAATAAAAATGCACATGATTATTTGAGAGTACAGAAGAGTATTTGTTGAAACGGGCTTCAGCTATGTTGAAATGTCTAGCTTTTGTTTTTATAACCAATCAAATAAGCAAAAAAGGAAATAAGAAAATGCAGGATGTTTTTACTTTTGGCAATCTCAATAGGGTGAAATATTTGCTGCAACGAAAAACAAGTGTTATGAATTTAATATTGTTTCCACTACTATATAGTATCCCGTGCACACTCGTCCCAGAATCGGATGTAGTGACTATCTCTTTAACTAACCTAAAGTTGATAGTCCCTTGGATGTCACAATCAATGATTATCATTGTATTATTTTTTATGAGTTATTACGATTATGAAATGTGTATAAAAGAGTGAAAAAAATCTTTCTTATAAGAGCGAAAACTCTCAATACGCATTTTCTCAATTATGCTAGACATGTCTAACCATGTCTCAACCACGACTTATCTAAAACTTGAAAATTGGAATTTAGAGAATCTTGAATTATCAGTAATTAATTATTTATTCGCCAATGACATGAGCCTTCAACACTGATGGCAAGGCAAAAGTTCTAAGATATTTGATGATAGAATTTAGATGATATTTTGTTATTGTTCAATTTCATCTTTGCAGTCCTTCGAATCCACCTCCTCGTCCTTCCAAAATTGGAGTCCAACCAGAAGCAAAGCCGTCTTCAAATGGGGACCCACGAGATTAAATACATTCTAAAAATGGGGACACATTAAAATCAACACCAGTTACAAGTAGAGCTCCATCAGCAACAAGGCCGCCTAAACGTGTGCTCTCACCAAATGCGACAATATCTACAAGTGGAGTTCCACCAGCTAAAAAGCCTTCCACAAGTGGGTTGCCACCTTTCAAAGGGCATCAAACAATTATGGCCCCACCAGCTAAAGGGCATCCCAAAAGGGCTAAAATACATTCTGCAAGTGGGGTCCCACCAACTGGAGGACATCCCAAAAGGGCTAAAATACATTCTGCAAGTGGGGTCCCACCAACTGGAGGACATCCCAAAAGGGCTAAAATACATTCTACAAGTGGGGTCCTACCAGCTGAAGGACATCCTAAAAGGGCTAAAATACATTCTGCAAGTGAGGTCCCATCAGCTGAAGGGCATTCTACAAGTGGGATTTCGCCATTTTTGTTTAGCAAGAGAAAGTAAGTAAAATTATCAATTATAAACCAAGTATATATATTCTCAATATTTATATTTTACTGTGTTGCCCGGGCTTTCTAAGCTAATGAATCACTTCCTTTGTTACGGAAAAACTAATATTGTAACAGACCAATAAACTAATATTCCAAGTAGATAATAATTTTTGTTGATCAGCTGTGCTTGTATTTACTCACACTTTTTGTAACAAAAAACTTGATGGTTAATGATGGAATATAAGGTAAACCTGGTCAAATCATTTGGCAATTATTTTGAATAAGTTTTATGTATATTCTTATGATTTACCTGAGTTGGTTCTCTGACTCGCGCACTTTGTCCAGTAATAGAAACTAAAGTTGAATCTTAAAATGAGTCATCCACTGTTAACAAGGTAGAATTTGAAATGAGTTAAACTACCATGATTATTTTGCCATGAAATTGAACTACTGTTAACATTTAACATTGCTGCTGATTCACCGACGTGGAAATTCAATTCAAGTTTTGAAGTTGTTCTTTTTAATGCTGACCCCGTGCAGCGCAATGTAATGTATCGCTTCCTTTGTCAATCCACTCGTAAAACAAACGACTTTCTCCAAAACCTCATGATTTTTCAACGATCTCAGATCTATACAATAAGGACAGCATTTAATCTCTTCTGTTCCCATTCAAACATGGGAAAGAAACGACAAAACTCATAGTAATGTATTTCATAATTAAATTGTATTGTTAATATAGAAATATCTATAGAAGATGATATCTTATAATTGTTTTGAATATTAAATAATTTCATTTATAGGCGTAAAGAGCTCGACATTCAAACATTATACTACATCAGATCCGCTCTCAAAGATGTGGCAGCCAGGTGAGATTATTTCACAGTTTAGACTATTAGTGTTAAAAGCTAAGTTATTCTATAATGAATTGTTATTAGGGTTCTAGGAATTGGGTTGCTAATTCCAATTCATATCATATGCGAGAAGTATAATAAGATATCTATATAAATAAAAATCGAGCCTCAAATTTTGACATTCAATAACTTTTTTATATGTGCACCGAATTTGATGATTTTTTTAGTTGTGTTCGTTATGTTCAGGACCAGGTTTATGGCCTATCAAATTTATAATTTAACTTCAGGACTCTTTCCTACGGCCCTTCATACTTTACATGTAATCCTTATGGGAGAAGATTTGTGAGCTGGCCACACACAGGAATAAAAATCAGCTGTTATAATGATTGCGGCATCCAACAGCCGTCGATAGATAGTAGACAAGAGGGTGTGCTGCTCCATAACCACTCATGTATTTTATTCTAAACGCCCCGATTAAAAACAAAATGACTGTTCTGTGTGTAACCATCCAGCAGTGCGGCCTCAGGTTAAAGACATTGCTTCGTTTCCAATAATTTTGCTGTCTTAGTTGTTTAGAATTAATTGATCTTTAGTAAATTATTTATTTTGGAGTTGGATAAATATCTATATAAATGAAAACCATTAAAATCCCCCAAAGCCAGTTAATTATTATTCAAATATCAGTTACTCATTCAGTTACATTTTTATTAGTTACAGTTATTACATTGCAAGTTTTTAATAAAAGTTGGTATTTGAAGTTATTACTGATAAAAGTAATCAATTTTGTACCATTAATTTCTATCGAGATTCTCCGATTATAATTCCAACATCAGGGTTCATCGTCACTCACCAATTATTTAAAAAGTTTGTGAAGCAATTACAGTAGTTTTCCTGCTATTTACCAAGGTCACGAATTAGATTTTTTTAAAGAGTTTTAAATCCCCTGCATGTATCGAGTAAGTGGAAGGAGTGAACGGGGGAGCACATGTGATTTATGCAAAAAGATAGCATAGCTCACGGTATGTAGAAGAAAAATAAAAATTTTGATCTAAATACCGTGGCATAGCTTAAACTACACGTCGATTAATGATATGCGCGTTCAATTAATTTGTCAGTTATGATTTTGTCGTACACGCACATGGAAGTGTATGCTGAACTGATTTTTTGGTCAATAAAAAATAATAGGATGGTCTGGATTTGAGGATTGTTAGTATGGGTTATAGATTTTGAGGTGTGCATCCAGCTAAAGTTTGTCATGAGATGCATCAACTATTTGGCGGTACGAAGTTCGCCGGGCCAGCTAGTTTATGATAAAATATGTGGTGATACAAGTGATCGAGCAAAGAACCTATGAATGTGTGCACAAATATGAAACTGTTGCTAAGGCAGCACATCTGATAGCTACACTTCATCTTCCTTTCTCTCGAATTTAATCAGCAGTCTTCTATTCCTGTCAAACACTCCACCTTGGGATGACACTCTGTGTCTTGTTTTGTGGAGCCTTTCCAGTATTTAACCATATCTCTTCATGTCGAGTATCCATAATTTTCCCCCTTCAATAAACTTCTCAGCGGTCTTGCTCTGCGACGATTTTCATAATTTCGTTTAATCTCTTTTATATATGTTGGACCTTCATTTTGAATGAACTCTTTCATATGCATTAGTTGATGGAAGTGTAGTGGTTCTGTTTTCTTCCATAGAGTAGTTCTATGCCAATAGAAGTATGTAGTTCGGTATGCCAATAAACCTAAATTTGGATAATCACACTTCTCCAAAATTCTTTTAGAAATTGCAGCTGCCTTTTCTGCTTGACTGTGAGTTTCTAGGACAAAACCATACTTTTCTGCTAACTCTTTGAAATTTTAGGAAGTAAATTGAGTGTCCCTATCAGACCTTACTACACAAGTAATACCATGTCTTCCAAAAATATTTTTCATTCTTATAATAAATTACTTTTGCTGATGTTAAGTGATGAATGTGAACTAATTCTACAAACCTTGCGTAGTAATCCAGGAGCACCAAACACCATTTTCCCCTAACACTTGGCAAGGTCAATTCATACTTCTTGCCAAAGTTTGTTTGGAAGACTTGATTGTTTTAGTGGTTCACTACAGTTTTGTTCTTTGTTGGATACAAACTGAACAATTTGTAACTAAAGCAGAAATATATTCTGAAACTCCTGGCCACCATACTGATTCTTGGGTTTTTCTTCTGCATTTTAGTATTCATCATGAATTCTTTCTAAAATGTCCTTCCTTATGGAGCCTGTATGAACAGTAGAGGTCCTTTCATAATTGAACCCTTCACTTCAGCCATTTCTGCTCTGTACCTGTTGAATTTTGAATGACTGTCCCAATTGCCAGATTTTATCCATTCTCGCAACATTTACATTTACCATCTCCTATTCGAGATTTTCTTATTTCTTCTAATCGCTTGTCAGTGCAGGGCAGTACTTCTATTAAACTTTCACAAAATAATTCTTCATTCAAAACATCTTTGTTCTCACTTCGACTTGAAGGGTTTCTGCTGAAAGTGTCTGGTACAAGAAATATTTTTCCTTGTAGTCGTGCACATCAATACGCACATCATAAGATAGTAGTAAAATGTATTTTACAAACTTTATTTGTTATTAGTAAATGTATACACAAATTACTTACATTTTTACAACAAATGGTCAAAATGGCTGCCTTTTTCATTAATGCATGCATAAACTCTTTTTTAGATACTTTTATAGCACTTTCACATTGAAGTTTTTGATTTTTGTTGTTATGTGCATCTTCAGTTCATCCAGTGTGTGTGTGTGTGTGTGTGTGTGTGTGTGTGTGTGTGTGTGTGTGTGTGTGTGTGTGTGTGTGTAGCCTTTTTTACCCACAGTAAGTGGGTTTATATACCCCACTTTACCATACTTCTACCCCACTCCAAAGTAAAACTCTGTGCTCTTGAGAAAACGACATGCTTACTAAGCAGTAAACTCAGTAACACTGCAGACTTAATGTGGCCAGTATACAGTTCAATGATCTCTAGGTTTGTTGTAGGTACTACATTAATTATCTTGCAGAAGCAAGCATAACTAATTCATGAAAACTACTATTTACAGTAAGATTTATTCACATGTGCACGACTTTTCGATTGCTCTGAACGTAGCACACATTAAGGTCAAATCACTGTAACCTCATTCTAATCCTTAGCAATCTTGCAGAGAGCTCAGACATGGTTTTTGTCAACAATTCTACTAGTGGCTTGTGATCGGTCATTAATGTAAACCTATGGGAAAGGACGTAAAATACTTACAGGCCCGGGTCAGACCAAGGGATATCTAGTGTAATGTAGCCGATTATTTGACATGAATTTTCACAATCCGAGAGCATCCATTGTTTAAAAATTGAAAGTGTCTACGACGGTGAAAATTCATGACAAGTAAAATTGGACTCAAAAATGTATGCCTCTTGGCAGTCGGTTACAAGGACGGGACCTGGAACTATCTACAGTAGATAATCGGGCCCCGCTCTACCCCTCTCTTCCGAGACACCATTTTCCTGGTTCAGTGAGTTGCTAATATTATCAATTCTATTATTATATATTATTCATCTTTTTTATTGAAGGCAAATCCTGTAATTATTCTATTGTTTGTTTAAAAAGTTTTCTTAATATTATTTTATTCAAGTTTCCAATTTCATTTTGAGTTACAATTTAATTAAATCGATTACTTAGTTCTCCAAAATATAATCTGTTTTGTTTATTCTTTTAAAATATTGTTCCTTTCTCATGAGTTATAGAGTTAGATCAATTTAACCTCTCGCAAGCCAAGCGATTCCCCCATTATAAATTGATTGTTACCATAATGTCTATGGTTGTTCTCACAACCCTATAATACCAACTCAATACCATACCTAATATAACCCCAATATAATCCTATTTTAAATACCCCCATTCCACTAGTCTATATAACTATAGCGTGATGTATACAAGCTACCGTTTCTTTCAATTCTGTCCAAGCTTCCTCTTGAGGTTTGTCCTGGTCCATATTGTGTCTTTATTCAATAAAATTCTGAAGGGTGCTGTCAAATCATTTTATCATGGAATAAAATTTCATCAAGTAGTTTGATGAATTTCTCAACATTGTTGAATTCCTGAACATTGTTGAATTTCTCAACAAAATGTTGATGAATTCTCAACATTTACCTGACTTCTGATACATATTTTGGTTGTGGAAGCTTCTTAATAGCGTCTGTTTTGTCTGGATCTGGTAGTACTGAATCCTACGTAAAGATATGGCCTAAAAATGTAACACTGTCAGTTCCAATTTGAGACTTCAATTTATTCAATCTAATTCCATTTTCTTATAGACGCTCAATTACTGCCCTCAAACTAATATCGTGCTCTTGGATATCAGTTCTCCCCACAAGGATATCGTCTGCTTGGTTGACAACCCCCTCCCATACTTGTGATATCTCTTCTAGTATACATCTGGTCCTGACGAAATTCCAAATGACAATCTTACAAAAAATCTCATAAATGGTGTAATGAAACTGGCTAAATAATAACTGTCCTTATGCAGCGATACTTGCCAAAATCCGTTTGAAGCGTCCAGTAGGGACATCACTTCACATCCTTGATTTTTTGTCAAACTCTTATAGACAGAAGGTAATATTAAATTTTCTATTTTTACACATTTGTCCAATTCTGTGTAATCTACATAAATCCTTACTTCCCTGACATTCCTTGTTTTCTTGGTACTACCACTATAGGACAACACCACAAGTTATTGGTTCTATAGAATCCTCTAAACGCATTCTAGACTGTTCTGTTCTGATCTTGTCTTGAAGAGGCAATGCCACCCTGTGATGGGATGTGAGTGAATAAGGCACAGCATTTTCAGTCAATGTCATTTTTTATTCATAGTTAATTCTTCTGAAAAACGTCTTTATATTATTTTATTATGTCGCGCAATCTTCAATAAAATTAACTGTTTCTTGGAGCAATCAAAGCTTTAATATCACTCCTCCACTAAGCAAAGGCACTTTTTGATATGGCAAAACAAACTACTCCTTCATAATTTTTTTCCTTCACAGGTAAGAGGCACAGTTGCCACACCTTCAACGTCAAGTTATGTGCTATTTGCACCAACCAGTTATTTTCTGTAGGTCTGACAGACAATCCCTAACTGCCTGAAAAATCGGACCCAATCTCTTATTATACGTCAGCACCTGAGTCCATCTTGTAGGAAATTTCTTGATCTTTTTCATCATCACCATCCAAGTTTGGAAATGTAATTCCTTTACCTCAAGCTCTCCAAGGCAAAGGATTTTTCATTCAATTCATTATCGCCAAACTTGACTGCAATCGTGAGTTGACTGCTCCAATTCAACCTGATTAACAAATGGTGATTGCTGTCCAGTTGTTCCTATTTACTATTAAACAATTTATTCATATCAATATTTATAAATACCAATATTTATTATTTTTTATAAAAATGATAAGACTTATTACTATAATATAATTATTATATAAACTTATATAAACTTATTATTCTTTATAAAAATGATAAGATTTATCACTATAATATAATTATTATATAAACTTATTATATTACTCCAAATGTCATGATGTCTCAAGTTTTATTTTACACTGTTGTTATGTTTATGGTGCAAGCATTATTGTGCACTATTTAAAATGTTACAATCGCATGTATAATTTTGACAAAATAAACTTAAACTTCAATTTAAATTCAATTCAGTTAGGTTTCTGTTTACAAGATACAAAGGTGTCCTTACAGCTTCACGCCACATTTCCTTCTTCAATTCAGAATAAAACAAGAGTGTCCTAACTCTTAAAGATCCCATTTTGTCTCAACTTCTGCTGAGTATTGATTCAGTATATCAAATACCTCACACTTACTTGCAATCAGAAATACCATTACAAAATGTGTAAAATCGTCTATGAAAGTCAACATATATTTTTCTTGTCCCAAGCTACAGGACTAATAGGTCCACATACATCAGTATGTTCTATTTCAAGATGTATTGTTGCTCTTTCCCTTACAGTTTTAAAAGGTCGCCTTGTTTGGCGAGCAGACAAACTTATTTCACAAGAATTTTTAGAAAAATCTTCAAATTTAGTTTTAATATTCATTCCCTCACTAAAATTCACAAGCCTCTTCATATATCTATAACAAAGTGGTCGCCTATCTTACTATGCCATATTTCAAATTCATTGAGCTCTGTAGAGCCTGTCATTACGTGATGCATATTCATTTTCAAGTCAACCTTGAACAAACCATTTGAATTACTGTATATAAAATTGTCAGGGATTGAGGATATTAAGGAAATAAAAAGAGTAGTAGAATAAGACTGTGTTACAATGGAGGACCAGAGGAAGGGGTGAGGATACCACAAAATGCGATGCGAGGATAAATAATAATGAACTTTATAAATGAATCTAAATATCTTGATATTGTTCCTTTTCATCTTACATAATTGAAGCGTTGACTTGTTGGTGTGGCCACACGTAGCGTCGATGATGAATGTCTTGTAGCACTTTTAGGTCTTTCACTATTTGAGGTAAAAGGTCGGAAATGAGGTGGAACAATAATATTGTGGTAAGGAGTTGAGGTATGAGTTACGGTTTGTCACGGCCGGTAATAATAATATATCATAAGAAAAATAAGAATCAAATGAGGTTTTCCACAATACTGGTAATAATGAGAAGAGAATATTGTGGAGCGGTTTCAACGAGAGAGGAATAGAAGCGTCTCCTAGCAATCACTTCATACGAATGGGAAACCGGGGTGACACTTCCACTGAACGCTTGTGCTAGATTACAAAAAAAGGGTTACTGCGCAACCACAAGTAACCAATAGAAACCAGTTGAGGGCTGGCGGCAAATTACATTATATGAATTAGCTTAGAACTCTCAAGCTACAATAAATAGTAATACTAAATATGAAACAAAAATATTCCATCTTTGAAAACATTCAATTTTTTAAAGCCTTCCATAATAACTTCACAATCTTTCAGCGCCTCAACCCTATTTCCACCGAATAATACTTCACCAATGTTCTCTCTGATGGCTCTGACAGATAATATATTTTTTGAAATTTCTAGGACAAATAGAACATTATTCAAATTGCTTTTGCCTGATTTAATGTTGCCTACGTTGATGGCAGACATTGATTCATTTTCCTTAGCTACTCCTACTTAACAACTTTTAGGAATAGAACTATCAAGTAGAGATTCACATTCTACCATAGAGTCAATTACAAAAGTATTATCATACTTTATACTGAAATGATTTGTGAGAAAGGATACTTGATTCTTCTTCTTACGAAAATAACAGTCCATGGTTATTCCTCTTGCTGATGCAGCAAAACAGAATGGGGTTTCGCTTCATTTTGCTTTTAGTCTCAAGAAATTTGTCCGTAGTTTTTGTATCTGCAGTATTTTTGAAGTCTTGAAGACCACTGCACAAAATCAGGTTTATTACTGGTCAATAATCTTCATTCACCAGCCTTGAGGTTAGATTGGTCAGGTTTCTGTCACCAATAGCTGTTGCTTACCGCGATGTTTGGAAGTGACTATATCTCTTTGGAAGAGAACTGATGATTTTTCCAATACCATTCCATCGTCAATAGTGTGTCCAAGAGATTTCAAATTGGAAGTTATAATTTCAAGCCGATTGACAAAACTAGCCATATCCTTATTAGTTTCAAAATTTAAAAAGTGTTGAATGAGAAAGAATTTCTGTTGCCTTTCATCACGTTCATAAATTTGACAAAGATTTTAACATATCACACGATTATAACATATCACACGTCAATAGTATGTCCAAGAGATTTCAATTTGGAAGCTATAATTTCAAGCCGATTGACAAAACTAGCCATATCCTCATTAGTTTCAAAATTTAAAAAGTGTTGAATGAGAAAGAATTTCTGTTGCTTTTCATCACGTTCATAATTTGACAAAGATATTTTAACATATCACACGATGTTTAACTGTTCAGTATGTGGTTTAGGGGCATTGAATCTATTGTACTGAAGGTTACTTTCTTAGCTTTAGCTTCCTTCAAATGAAATACTGATAGTTATTTTTCCTTACCTGGTTCATTTGGATAATATCACTTTCTTGCAGTTAACAACATATCTCTGATTCCTTTATAATAGGATTTTATTTTATCAAATAGGATTTTTATTTTGAATTTTCCCATCTGAAATTCATTGTCGTTGCACAACTTCCCAACCATTCCTAAGCTTAAATTATCGCTACAACCAGCCATTGTTACTTTGATGGTTCTACTTGAAACTCTTCTTCAATAATTTTTACTTCTATTTTTTTAAGAAAGTTCATTCACTTACCGATGCTCATTTTAATTTTTAACCTTGAATCGTCCGACTGCATGCTCTTTATGCACTCAGAAAGAACCGTAACTTTAAGGTTAAGGAGAGTTTTACTTGCAAACAAAGTATCTTTTCTGGTATCCTGGGCCCATAACCTGTTATTCCGGTACAACTGAACTGTTGATTAGATAAAAATACTCGATAGATTATTAACACAAAGTTAATTGAATAAATCATATAGGAGATTTTACTTTTACTGGTTACACACACGCTCACAGAAAAACGCGTCTGAACAGAACTGCAATTTCATGACTTATAACATAGACCATAGAGTTAACAATTATTACAGAGGTAGCAATTATTATTTTCAACAACGAATTCTTCTGTTTTCAGGATGCAGATCAATGAAGTCCAACATCACAAGCTTACCGAATTGCTGGACAGAGTCTTCAAGAGGTCTGTCTCGTTTTCAGTACTTACGATTCAATTTATTAGTAGCATATATATCACGCAAGTTCTTTATGTATATCATAGTGCTTCTCTCTTTTTGAATGAATCAACTAGTATTCTTTTATTTTTGTGAGGATTTCCAACTATGGTTAACCATGTACTAGTAAATCCTTGAAATAGTATAAAAGGAATCAGGAAACGTGAAGGCACAGTTGGTATAATAGGATGGGTTGGAGGAAGGTACGGTTGGATGGGAAAAGCCAAGGACCAAGTGATTTGTATTTAAAGAAAATAGTTTAGTCCAAGAAGGAAATCTTGAGAGATTACATAGCATGAACAAGTGAACTATAAAAACAGAAGTTATAGCTTCTTATAGGTAGAAAAAATAATTGCTCTCAATTCATTTTTCGATTTCATTTTCTACTTTTTTAGTTATTTTGACAAAATTAATAAAAAAGTGCTCACGTATTTCATTTATAATTCTAGTGCTTACGTATTTAAGTTGTCTTCTGATAGTTTCAATGTTAGTATTATAGAACAGATTGAAGAATTATTATCATTCTAGATAAGTCTCAGGTTTATTGGCTGTTATTTGTACAAGAAAGTTTTGTTTTATGCTTGATTATAAAGTTTTATACATATATCTGATTGTGAGATCATAAAATCATTCAAAAGTCATGCTGGTTGACAAAAGTCTAGTTTTATTCAAAATAATTTTCATAATTAATTTTTGGCTTATGAAGAGTTGACTGTATAATGATAGAATGTGTGTTATACAAATTGCGTAATATTATTATAATTTCAGTTGAGAATGTTTATTGCTTATTTATATCCAAACTTCGAATGTACAACATTCATAGTTTTGATTTTATAATAATTAAGGTTCTGTTTTGAGAATAATTTTGAAATGTCACCAGTCATTGATTGAAAATTTGATTAAATGTGATTATTTTGATTGTGAAGTGAATAGAAAATATGGTCTTTGCTTTCAGTTACAATTATTGTGAGCTGAGAAAGGAGATGAAAGTTGCTCTTTCCATGAAAAAAATTCCGAGAGATTGGACCGATGAGAGGATTGGAGACTTGATCAGATTCAAGAATAAGATGGTGGTGTTTTTCCAGTCATGTCTGAACGCTTTCAGATTTTTTTGTACTGAATTGTACTTCACGCAGAGGCTACATAGTGTTCAACGGGTTTTGCAAAGCATGTTGGAAACGACGATAGCAGTACATGCTGCACTAAACACAACTCAACAAGCCGAAGCTGTTCCGCATCCCAACTTGAGAGCAATCAGAAAGAGGACTCATGATGTCATGGAAAGAGGTTCAACACGTCACAACATCACATGTAAATTATTTATTTCATCATGAATTGAAACTGAGGTTTCCCAACTCCGCACTTTTATCCCAACAATCAGATGGTAGAAAATTTAATCGATTTGAATATATGCTTTACGTAGTTCATAACGAGATGGTCCCTGGCTTCTATTGGAGCAATGAAAATCAGGGGCCAACTCGTTAGGCGCTACCTATATGCATTTCATAACAATACACTGTAGGCTGTATGTTCAGCTCGTAAATGAGCTGGAATTGGTAGTTGGTAATCAAGTCAATCTAGTGTAGATCTATATATATAAAAGATAAATGGCACTGATTCATTCAGTCACTCACACAAACTCATTCATAAATCAACAGAACTAATTAGGCAGGTTTGTTCAGTTGGCCTACTAGAGGCCAAGACTTAAGAACGGATTTTAAAAAATCCAAAGTTACGCCCACATTTCTGCGTTTTCGAAGCTCTTCCAATAACTAAATAGCAGAAAATGTTCAAATTTGGTATACAGGCTCAGCTGAGGTATAAAAATATTGGGAGGGTTTTGAAATAACGCCAAAGATGGCGGTTTATCAGCGTTTTCCTAGTTTTCCCTAGCGCTTTTTCTGCGTTTTCTCACATTTTTCAATAACCAAGAGTCAATGTTCAAATTTGTTAAACAAGCTAGTAGATATAAACTGATACTTTGGACTGACTTTTTTGCTCGAAAACCCCCTCCCCCCTCGCCCCCTCGTCAATCCCGCCTCCCCTTCCCCTCGCCCACAGGGTGGGGGGTGTTCTAAAAATAGATTTCCCCTTCCCCTTGTCCAGTGGAGATGAGGGGGATAAAAAGAGAGAAAGATATATCTCTCTCTCACTCTTTCTAAAAATAGATTTCCCCTTCCCCTTGCCCAGTGGTGATGAGGGGGATGAAGAGAGAGAAAGAGATATCTCTCTCTCTCAAATAGATTTTCCCTTCCCCTTGCCCAGTATAGATGAGGAGGATGAAGAAAGTGAGGGAAAAAATAATTTCCCTTTGAGGGGAAAAATTCCCTAATGCTATACTAACAGATTAAAGTGAATCCTTCTCTCTACATCTATTGCTATACTGACAGATTAAAGTGAATCCTTCTCTCTACATCTAATGCTATACTGACAGATTGAAGTGAATTGAGAAATTCCCTATCACTCTACATCTAATGCTATACTGTCAGACTAAAGTGAATCCAGAGAGAGGTCAATGATCTAAGTTCTTTTACATTTTTTATCTGCAATATCGTATAAGCATTTCCAAAGTTCATCGGAATTTTTAACAACAGATAATGGTGAATCATTTGTACAATCATAATGTAGATGGCCGCTGTCTAGTATATCGAGCAGTTCGAATATCTCAGATAAAATTGGAAAGTGTACATTTTCTGTTTTTGTTAATGGTAAATCAGCATCTTGACATCCTGTTGAGAATTTAATATTCTTAGCAATTGAATCAAATTCGTTAAATAAAATTCCCATCAAGAGACGAGTTAATTTTTTGAATTTTGAAAAACCATAACACTGCATGTTAATGGCTTCCCAGATGTTTGACATGTGTCTCTGTTCTATAAATTAACAACGTGCACGTGTTGTACCTACAACACTTGCTTGAAGACACTCGTGTCTCGCTTGTATAAGAAAGATCACACCACACACGTTGCTGTTGACAGGTCTAGCTCTGACCGAGTACTAAACTAAAAAGTGAGTAGGATATTGGAATGAAAAATCATTTGAACACAGAAAAAGTTTATTTACACATTTCACCACAACTATTCATAATTTCATCTTCAATTTTAATTAACTTATCTATACACAAATTATGAGGACGATAATAACATAGATAGTCTCTTATGTCATTTAAATTAACCGTGCTTAGAAAAATGTCTTTTAATTGTTTCGCCAAACTATAATTTTCATGAGTTGATTTCCTAATTGCACTTTCACACTCATCATACCAATCAATACAGTTTTTTAACCTCACTTCCAACTCGTTGTCAGCAGCCAACCACTTTCTCGGATCCATGATAAGCGAATGAACAAAACTAAGTGTAGGCTGGCACTATTATAGAGTAATTAAGTGGTCTTTCTTCATTAATTGCAGACAGACAACATGTACGTGCTTTATGCAGTCTCAATGCATGCATGCAATAAACACACTGAATCTCTTTTCCGTTGTAGAAGAATCCATAACGAGCAAAGTTTCTTTTCTGCGAATTCATGTACATCGCGGCCATTTTCATACTTTGCATTCGATTGTTTTCACACATGAAATTATTTGTTTGATACATATTTTTAAACAACAAAGAATTATAATGTTGAGCAGAGAACAAAGCACACACCGTCCATCTGGTCTATTTTTATGAATGTTACACACACCATAACACCATGAACTAGTGAAAAAGCTGAAATCGGGTTTTGCAAAATCCTCTGGTATACATTGAATGTTAGTATGTAATCTTCTTAAAAACTTTGCTTTCTCAGTTCCTTTTGTGAGAATTTTCTCATAACCTACAAGGTAATCATGTATTAATGAGTCAGTGTATTCTAAATCTCCATCCTCCCATTTTATTTTATGATAGTGACATTCTAACCATGTTACATCGTTACACAATTTTGCATTCAATTCTGTCTTTGCAAATGGTGATTTGAAATGGAATACAATATAATTATTAAACTGATCAATTATGGCAAGTTCTTTCACAATAATTTGATTACAATCTTGTTTAAACCAGTGAAGATCAACTGTAGCAATTTTCGTACTCGCTTGCTTGTCCACTTCTTTCTCTTCGGCGGGCTCGTCGAATCCTCCATCTTTCTCCCTCTCCTCCTCCTCCCATTTCTGCTCCTCCTCCACCTGCAGCAGCTTCTGGATCGGTGTACTGCACCTTGGTTCATAATAGAAACTATCGGAATCAAGATCGCACTGGATACCAATAGACTGAGTTTGCGCTTTGTCCAAAATATCAGAACACAAAGAATAGGACATTTTAGATGTTACCTGTTCAAAGGTGAAACTGATAATGAACCAAATTGTCAGAGTGCACACCTTATAAAATATTGCAGCTGGTGCGCTCTATCAATAAAATTACTGAACTTCTTTCACCATGCTCGTCAGAGGTGTGTACTCCATCACACGATTGCTAATTAAAACGCAATAGGCAGAAGTATTTGCAGGTACTGCACTATTAAATTCCATTTCAATATGAACATCTGTCGATGATTTCAAATGAGTCGCTTGGTGCAAACAGTCCACAACAATCAGCGGTGTTGATTCACAAAACGTTTTAAAGTCAATTTCTGTCCGAGTTCGCTATTGATTGAATGATTATAATACGAGGGCACGAAATCCAAAAACATCTGGTATAATACCTCCTTTTTACCTAGCAGATTTTCATATCGATAGTACTCGCTGTTCAAATATACTTTAACATTGTAAATACTGCAGCTATCGAAATTAGATATTGATTTTTTAATTTTATTCTTAAGATCGGTTTGAAATGCAATTATAACATATTTTGGACTATCAAAACTCGATGTGGTGCGAACTGCCCAAGAATGGTTAAGTCAATTTTGCAAATTTGGTAATTCACAAATTTCCCAATGCCGGAAACCTAATTTCAGTGGAGTGTCAGCATCGAGCAGTCTCAAAAATTTCAGTCTTACGTGATCTTCTAAAGTTATGTAGGGCATTCTCCATTGCAGTTTTGTAGTTTTCACACTAACGCTTGTTCCAGTTGCAGACTCAACACAATTTAGGTCTGTTGGTGACCTCAATAGGACGAGTTCCTGTTTCAAATTTAAAATTATTCTTTGGAAATCTTCAAAAAATGGGAGGATTAATTTCAGCGGTACACAGAAAGTGAATTTATTATCCGTTAGCTCATATCCTGCTCTGTCAAAACCAGCCAAGTGATATGTGTTCTTATCGAGCGTATTCTTCACTAGTATAGCTTTAATTGTGGATGTTAATCCAATCAATCTTGATTTAGAAATTTGCTGACCTGCTAATTCATATCGTATTTCGTCAAAAAGGTTGCCGATTACATTACTGCTTAATTTATAGTCTGCTGCAACTGGTGCATCAACCGGGTCTGTTCCCGGTTTTGTACAGTTAACTGTTCCCTCAATAGATATAAATGATTTGCAAGGTAAAGAATAGACATCTAAAGAATTTATGCCAATACGTGCCTCGTCAGAGTTTTTTATTTCCTGTCACGAATAAACTGTATGAGTGTGAAATTGGAATTTGATTATATCATTATAAAACTGAAGGTCTGTCTCCACGTCCAGAATTTCACTAATTGCGGCCGCTCCTCCTCCTAACATTCCGCCAATCAACTATAAAACCTAACTTTTCTAATATTCTCGCACTTTTAGCCGACAAAGCACGTTTGTTTTTAGGTGTTGATGCTCTCACGTTTGTCTCTCTAATGACATTGCGTGTACACGTCTTATTCGAACGTGGATTGAAAACAAGATAACCCATTATGTTTACTTTTGTTTTTCATGTATGTGCAACCTAATTGTAATTGTATCTCCACGGAAATCAATAAACGATCTGTTCTGGTCTGTTACCTTTACATTAATAGTTTGAATTCAATGCGTATTCAAAGGTATATAAATAATCGGCGATGGTACTTCATTTATTAAATAGCTGCTAGGAACCTTTGGCAAAAATTCGTAGATTATATGTTTTTGTTTTCCGTCAGAGTAACTACCACATGCTAAATTACACTCAAGTTCAATACTACCAATGCTTGTTATGTTAACCAAATGCTGAGAATAATGCCATTTATTTGGTTCCAAAACAACATTATCAAAACCAAGTATCTTACCAATTGAATCAGTACGTGTTAAATCAATGGCTTTATCAGAATGAATTTCAATCTTCATAGTATTTGCGTTTGCTCGTATAATAAGTTTATTCTCCTTCTTCTCATCAATATTCAATTTATTCTTCAAATGCACCCGTATCCAGCTCAATTAATCTATCACCATATTTGAAGCTGCAATTTGTTCCTTTGTTAATGTTTGCAATACTATTGTAGCTACAAAAATTAATCAATCCAATTTCCCATTCACGATTTTTAACCAATTCTATAATTTCTTGTAAATGTTCGTAGAGGTTACTTGTGTTAGATCTTAATGTAATAACAACCATCTTGTAATGTGTGTTCAGCACAAACACTTAATTACAACTGATTTGCAAGAAACAATAATGTAAGATGACCACAAAAATCACTATTTAATGGTTGCATATGCTCTACATTATAAAATATATTTACTCCAATTTCTTTTTTCTAATATTTGTCCAATTCGTATGGCAATTGTAAATTTCCAATTGGATCAAAATTCCAAACATTGGAGCCGACTTTTTTATATGCAACCCAATGTGTATCATCCTCGCTTTCCCTCGCTAAATTCACAATGTCATTCTCGTTTTTTAGATTCTTTTTGGGTAATGCATCTAGCATATTATATACCTCTTAGCCAAATCTGTAATAATTTCGACCAATCAATCAAATCATAATTAATCAATTCTCCTTCAATATTCATGACTTCTTCTTCCTACTCTTCTTTGTTGTTCTACGTTTCTTAACTTGTTTTTGAGGGAATAAACTCACTCCATATGATGATGGGGGTGGTGGAGGGGGTGGAATTAAAACTCTCCCCCCACTAGTTATTTGAGGAAAAGGCTTCAAAAAATACCTTTTTCCTGCAATATGCTTTTTCAACTGAGCTATAGCTTTGCGTCTAATATCATTACTTCTTCTTCTTTATCAAAGACCCACCAAACACTGCTTTGGCTTTCATGACGTTTGTAACAAGATAGCTAAGTGCTTTCTCAGCAGGAGGTGTTTGTGGATTTTTGAAAATGTCCCACGCAGCGTTTGCTAGAGCCCTGTCAGCTACCGCTCGAGTTTTATTATCACTATTTTGCGTATATGCTATATCATGTACCTTACAGGCTCTATCTAATGAATTTATATCTTGATCACCTCTCTTTAACCTTTCATTAACCTTTGTGCCAGGTCCACACCACTGGTATCCCGGAATATGAATTTCATCTTGCAGATTGTCAATTACCTTATTTAGAATAGTTGATGTGACATTACCTGCCAAACCTGACACACCCTTAAAAAGTTTTGCCGCTGAACTCAAGATTCCTTTACCTCGTTTCCTCGAACTCTGCTTTCTCCTACATACCATTTTCTTACCTTTAAACTCAATGGTTGAACATTAAATGAGGTTAATTGATTAATTAATCATTACACCAACTTAATCAAAAGAAAATTGAATTGGTTTAATTTTCAATCGAGTTGGAAATGAATTCACACACTATTGCTATGTGCTTATAACATTGCTTGAATGATAAGAATATTATTTCAAATAACAAATAGTCTGAAAAGGTGAAGGCAATTTGAAAAGGGGGAAATGACGCCGCCATCGCGCCCACCCACATCTGCAGGAACACGTGCCAAAACAGATGTCGGAGGGAGCGAGTCACTGAAGCCAGCGCTTGGCTGTATGGCTGTGTGTGTGTGTGTGTGTGTGTGTGTGTGTGTGTGTGTGTGTGTGTGTGTGTGTGTGTGTGTGTGTGTGTGTTTTGAACCATTCTTCTGTGTTTCTACTATTTATTGTGAACTTATCAACAACAGGTAAGAATTGAAAACAATTTTTCTCAAATATGTACACAATTTATTATTAATCACTACATTATAATATACTACTACTACTACTTGTAAAGCATCTCACCACAACATGGTATGAGAATAAGATTGTTAAATTTCAACAATCTTAACATCAGTCCATGTAGTGGTGACATGCTTCACCACTATTCCTAAATTCTTACAATTACCATTAAATTTTACAACTTGAGCAGGAGAAATTATGGAAGAAAATCTCTGAGGTAGATATACCTCAGAGATTTTCTTCGTGGATGAAATGTTTATTTTTAATATTATGCGTCTGCCGTGGTGGTTTGTCTCCTCTCGAGCCGAGATGATGCTGTGCGGCACATCTTCTGCCAGCTCGCGGAGAGGCGTCCACGGTTTAGCCGTTGGTGTATTAATGATTGCCACGAAGTCCATCTCATCCTCCTCCCCTCGCCGCACCTCCTTCATCAGTGGGACAAGCGATGTGTTGTCCTCCATTCCAGCACGTTTCTGTTGAAAAATATTTGATTAGTGTCTTATTTGTTTCAGATTATCATCAAATCAGATTTGGTAAATCATACTAGAGAACTTGATCAATAGATTCACTACACAATCTCTACATCAGATTATTGTCATAATCTCAACTTGACATCATCAGATTGGCATTCTCTGCATAAAGTGAGTAATATCAGTTATTGAAATAATATTTCCTTGCTATCAAATAATTTATGCATGATCGACTACTTTAAACAATAATAATAATATCTCATAATTCAATTTCTAATTGCTTCAAATAATATTATAACAAATAATTGATGCATGAACGTTCTAATTGGTTCAAATAATATTGGTAACAAATAATTGATGCATGATCGATTACTTTATACAATAATAATGATAATATCTCATAATTCAATTTCTAATCACTCCAAATAATATTGCTAACAAATAATTGATGCATGATCGATTACTTTAATCAATAATTCAATTTCTAATCACTTCAAATGATATTGCTAACAAATAATTGATGCATGAACAATTTACTTTGAACAATAATAATAATATCTCATAATTCAATTTCTAATTAGTTCAAATAATATTGTAACAAATAATTGATGCATGAACGTTCTAATCACTTCAAATAATATTGTAACGAATAATTGATGCATGAGCAATTACTTTAAACAATAATAATATCTCATAATTCAATTTCTAATCAGTTCTAATAATATTGGTAACAAATAATTTATGCATGATCGATTACTTTAATCAATAATAATAATATCTCATAATTCAATTTCTAATTAGTTCAAATAATATTGGTAACAAATAATTGATGCATGAACATTCTAATCAGTTCTAATAATATTGGTAACAAATAATTTATGCATGATTGATTACTTTAATCAATAATAATAATATCTCATAATTCAATTTCTAATTAGTTCAAATAATATTGTAACAAATAATTGATGCATGAACGTTCTAATCACTTCAAATAATATTTCCTTGTTATCAAATAATAATAATAATCAAAGGCTTGTATGTGCACAGATTTTTTTTTTTTAACAATCAATCATGGAAAAAATCTGTACACATACAAGTTAATAATATTTGTTGAAACTAACCTTTGTTTGAGAGTAGATTGACTCGTCCTCATCCCCGCTAACTTCAGCCTCCTCAAACGTCAACTTCCTCTTCCCCTGCTTCTGCTTGATGTTGTTTGAGAGGGTGGTTAGCACCGCTCGCCGCGGTGCCCAGGTAGCAGGTGGAGCTAGACGTTGAAGAGGGCTGTCCCCCAGCACGATCTCGCCGCCCGGCGATGGTGGTTCCACGCTGAGTGGTGAGGGGACGGGTGCAGCAGCGGACGACTCAGCAGCGATGGCGGCTTTCCGCTGCCAGTAGTTGAGGATGCGTTGGTGTGCTGGTGGGCTATCTGGTAAGATGTATGATTGAGAAGATGGTGGAGAACTCATCGCGAAGTATACTCAAATCTGGCTCTGATGTAAATGACAATTTTCCTCTCATTACTTCTGTTTATATACCATATGTTTCTCTCTCTGTTCCAGGCTCGTGCGAGTGAGAGCGAAGCGTGCTACAAGGCGAAAAAAATTCAAATTTCTCCCCTGGGCACAGAACAACACGTGCTCCCACATCGTTATCAACATCATTCAGATTTGTAAGTATTCTCTCCTATCATAAAAAACTGTCACATTCACTCAAACATTCTATATTTTCAAATAGCATCCTTACATGACCGACATGTGTTAGAAGACGAAAAAAATCTCGTCTAGAACTCAGCATGGGACGGTGTCTGCTGAGTGACACCCACACCTGCTAGAAGGTGAAAAAAAAATCTCCTCCATGTCTCAACATAGGGCTCACTCAAACAATCTATATTTTGAATAGCATTCTCGCCTCTCGTGATGCTTATTGATTTCTAATATTATCAGTTATTGAATATTTCATTGTTTTCACAGCATTTTCTCACCTCTCAACACGGCTTCCGACCTCATAACCAGTTGAGCTCTCGTCGAGGCAACATACCTGAGAGGTTAACGAGCAATCTGAAAAGGAAGCATACTCAGTATCTACACCTGTGCAGTCGAGGAGATACCTGTCATTCACGCAGCATCAACCAGTACATGTAAGTACATTTTTACTTTGATTTTATCCTCTGTGGAGGAGAGGAAAATTGTGCTCGGAGGACAATATTTGTCCTCGGAGGACAATTTTTGTCCTCAGAGGGGAGGATTTTTGTCATCGGAGGACAGTTTTTGTCCTCGGAGAGGAGGATTTTTGTCCTCGGAGGACAGTTTTTGTCCTCGGAGGACAATTTTTGTCCTTGGAGGATAAAAAACCTTCTACAGCATACTGCATGCATGCGATTGTAGCTCATCTTTACGATGTGGTATATCTGGATAATCCTCTCCTCATGCTTCTTTCTCACACTCTTCATATAAACAAAACGGTAAATATATTACTTTTTCAAATGGATTTTCGATAATATATTTGCAATAGACACATTACAGATAGTGATTTTTATGTAAGAAATAACCATTTCTCGCAAAATACTCTGCTTTATCAGATAATGATTTACAATAGTCACAATGTAGATGATGCTTTTTAAAATACTCTCCTTGAACGATGAATCTTCTACACTATTAAAAGTTAAATATCTTTCTTCATATTGCCGTAGAATATTATTTTCGAAATTCTCCTCTTCAATTGTTATATTATCTTTCCTTCTCAATGCACAGTTCAGACTGTACCTTGCATGTTCTATTGCTGGTATGTCACTTTCTTCCCATTTTCCCAAACAAATTGAACAAAATACACATCGCACAATGTCTGGCGCACATGTGAATATAAATCCCTCTTTCGCCATGTTTTCCGCGGACAAATGTGGAGAAGATTTCGTCCATCTTTTATTAAAAGATAATAATCTTAATCTTTCATGCAACATTATGTGATCTTGAAATATAATTTTCACACAGCCTTCTTCTACCAATGCCAATTCACAACTGATTTAAAAACATACAGTTGTACTCTATCACTCCAATTCTATGTCATCCTGATCGTTATTCTTTCATTTTTCAGAATCTAACATCATGCCGAGGGAAAGAAGACTACACGGCGTCAATTCCGCAGCGGTCCGTCGTCACATAACCATCAATGATCCCGAGGAAATCAATATCAAAAACGTGCTCGAGAGATCGAAACGGCACGTTTTCGATATAATTAGGGAGCATGCAGCGCGCCATGATGCGAACATGAAATGGTTCATCGTGTTGAATGTTTTGTTGTATAAATTAGTGGTGATGGATGATGAGGTTAGCGAGACTGTCTCATCTCTAATAAATCTTCATAGTTACTCCAACATAGCGCTAAACGTGCTTGAGAATTATGAAGATTTTAACGATCATTTCATGTTGGCCGTGAGAAAAATCCTGTCATCTTTTGACAACTTTGTTCGACATGGCAGCGGTTGGGTTTTGAAGAAAATTGAGTCACTGGATGTGAACGTGATTAAATTTAATCCAATATTCACATCCAGTTTCATTCAAATACCACAGTTTCTTAAAAACAAAAATTGTATTATAAATGTCAAAAATCTGTCTGACGAAAAATGCTTTTTATGGTCAGTCCTCGTGTATTTCCATCAGAAACCAAGGAACTCAAACTTGAGTGTAAAGTATTTGAGCAAGTTTGCTCACACGCTTAATACGCGAGGTGTAAATTTTCCGGTGACGACACACGATATTAAGAAATTTGAAATACTGAATCCGGATATTGCAATTCACGTCATTGCGTATGACAACGAAAAGTTTTTCCCCTACCGCACAAGCATTTTCCGCACTCGTAAGCACCAAATTAATCTTTTAATGCTGAAAGCCAATGCAGGAAAAACTCATTTCTGTTTAATTAATATCACGAATGGGAAAAACGGATTATCACGTCTTTTCTCCCACCTTTCAAAACACAAGGGTCAAGTACACATTTGCAATTTCTGTTTCCATAGATTTACATCGACCAAATCTGAAAATTATGATGGTAAAGCAAATTTGATGAAACATGAACAGCTTTGTTCCAAGTTTCAATCACAGCGTGTTTCATATCCTAAACGCAGAGAGACAATTAAATTCTAGAAACTAGCCACCACATTGAAGAAAAAGTACACCATTTACGCGGATTTAGAAACTTACGTTGTTAATATCGATAATAATGGTGATGATGATGAATCTGATTGGGATGAAATCAGGCATAGCTATACAAAGAAAACAGCACGACATATTCCCTGCGGCTATTGTTTTGTTGTTATTGATTTGAACGGGGAAATCGCTTACGGACCTGTACTCCATAGATCGAGTAGTTTAGATGAAAAAATCATGGAGAAATTTCTTCAGGAAATTACAGATCTCAGTGACATTTTGTATGATATGAAACATGAAATTCTGATGCGACATTTATCCGAAAGTGAAGAGCGCGAATTTCAAAATTCGGTAAACTGCGGGCATTGTGCTGAACCGTTTTTAGACAGTGATATTAAATGTCGTCACAATGCGCATGAAACCGGAAATTACCTATGTGTGGCACACGTTTCTTGTAATTTATCGGCTCGTACTCTGGAGTACATTTTGTGTTATTTTCACAATTTCTCTGGGTTTGATTCACATTTCATTCTGGAAGCGCTCGGTAAATGCAAAAAAGAAATTTCCTGCATCGCAAATACATCAGAGAGATTTTTGACACTTTCAGTAGGCAAAATTAAATTTTTAGATTCCTACAAGTTTATGAGTGAATCCTTGGAAGTATTGGTGCGTAATTTGGTGGAAAGTACAGACATGGAAAAGAAGTTTGAACGTATATTTTCAGTGTTTCATGACCCCCCACACAAACACAGACAACTCTTGTTGAAAAAAGGAATATATCATCACTCATACATGAGTTGTCCCGAAAAATTCACGGAAACATCGCTTCCTCCCATCGAATGTTTTCATAATGATTTAACTGATACACCTCTGTCTCGCGAAGAATATGAGCATGCACAAAGAGTGTTCTCGACATTCAAGCTGAAATCGCTCGGTGAATATCACAATTTCTATTTATGTTTGGATGTGATGCTATTAGCGGAAGTTTTTGAATTCATGAGGTCTATGCTTTTTAGCTCATATGGCCTTGATGTCACTCATTTTGTTTCCCTCGCCCACTTTACCTGGAATTGTATGTTGAAACACACTAAAGTCGAACTAGAGTTGATTACTCATCCTGACATGCATCTCATGTTTGAGGCAGGGATGAGGGGCGGGGTGTCATTTATCGGTAAACGTTATTGTGAGGCGAATAACAAACATCTACCTGAGACATACGACCCTTCAAAACTGAGTAATTATCTCCTTTATATCGATGCAAACAGTTTATACTCGGAAGCTATGAGCCGAAACTTACCTGTTGGAAATTTCAAATTCCTCTCAGAGGAAGAAATTTCCAAGCTTGATTTTGCGAATTTGGACAGCAATTCAGAAACTGGATATATAATAGAATGTGATCTCAAGTATCCGAAAGAATTACATGATAAGCATGCCAGCTTCCCACTTGTGCCTCACCACCAAACACCCCCACACGAATTGCTGTCAAACTATCAAACAAATGAGAACGGTCAAACTGGAACCATTACCTCAATTTAAAGCTCTACCTCCAGCTCGGCTTGCTATTATCGAAAGTACATCGCGTCATTAGCTTTTCCCAATCTCCCTGGCTGAAAAGCTACATCGACTTCAATATCCGGAATAGACAGAACACAAAAAATAAATTTGAAATATCCTTCTTTAAGGCCTGTTGCAATCTGATCTTTAGCAAGACAATACAATCTGTTCGCAAGCATATCAATGTTAAAATTATCACGGATGAAAAACGGTTAGATAAGTACATTTCAAATCCGTTATGCAAATGCTGGCAAATAATTAGTCCGAACGTGATCGCGGTTTTCTCTCGCAAGTTGGAACTAAAAATGAACAAGCCTGTCTATTCCGGGTTTTCCGTACTGGAGTTGAGTAAATTCCATATGTACGATTTTTTCTATTACAAATTACAAAAAATTATACCGTGGGATCGCGTAGAACTCTGTATGACCGATACTGATAGTTTTCTTTTAAATGTAAAAGTGGAAGACGTGTATCAGTTGATTAAAGAAAATTTGAACCTTTTCGACACTAGTAATTACCCTCCTTACCACCCATGCTTTTCCATGGAGAGAAATAAAGTTGTAGGAAAGTTCAAGGATGAGACAGCCTCGAAACCCATCCATAAATTTGTAGGGCTTCGATCAAAACTTTACTTTTATTTAGTATGTAACGAGAATGAAGAACCTGTAAATAAATGTGTAGCAAAGGGTGTACAGACTGGAGTGAAATGTAGAAAACTTAATTTAAATTTATATAAGAAATCGCTGATTGAACGTTGTGAACACATTGAAAAATTTGATATGATGAGGTCCTATAATCACACCATGTATCAGATTGAATGTGCAAAAATCTGTTTGAGTCCTTATGATGATAAGAGATATATTGCTGAGAACGGTGTGGACACTTTACCTTTTGGACATTATAGAGTGCCAACAATGCTATGAACTGATTGCTCAGTATGTCCTGCTATGAGCATCCATCACCACTAATTTTGATTTCGTGTTGTAAATATGAATATTATTAGATCTAAGATAGCATTAGAACTTCATAGTGTACCACGCGTTAACTATCCAACTCGCAAATATGAGTTGAAAAGTGAAAAATACTTGCTTCAAGCCGATCTCATTGAGATGAGCAGTTTATCATGTTTTAATAAAGGTTATAGGTATATCTTAGCTGTTATTAATTGTTTTTTAAAATTCGCATATTGTGTACCATTAAAAGACAAGTCAAGTCAATCTGTATTTGATGCACTCGAGCCAATTATTTCTAAAAATAAGGGAGTTAAGTTGTTTCAATCAGATCAGGGAACAGGATTCTTCAATTCAAAAGTTAAAGCGCTATTAGATAGATACAGTATTAAACATTACCATGTTTTTAGCAATAAGAAAGCTTCCATAGTTGAAAGGTTTAATAGAACAATTAAAGCAAAAATTTATAGATATTTAACTGAACGTGGAACCAAAAACTGGATATTGTAACTAGACAGTTTGGTTCACGATTATAATGCAACAATGCACACTTCAATTAGAATGAAACCTAAAGATGTGAGGAAAAAAGATCGTAATTGTGTTTTAATGTCTTTGAATTCTGCATTCAATAGACGATATAAATTGAAAAATTCAAAACCAAAATTTAAGCTAGGAGATGTTGTATGAATCTCAAAGAAAAGAGTTCTTTTCGATAAATCTTATAACATAAATTGGAGTGCAGAGTATTTTGTGATTCATTCTATATTCCCTTCTCAACCTGTAACATATAGCTTGCGAGATCTAAATGGAGAAGTAATTAGTGGTAGGTTTTACAGAGAAGAAATTAAAAAAACAGAATTAAACAAATCGGAGAGACAAGTATATCTGATTGAAAAAATATTAAAGCGCGACAAAAAAGGATTGCTTGTTAAGTGGATTAGATTTTCAACACCTAGTTATATTAGTTGAAGTCAACTATTAGATGAAAAATAATCTATTGTAATATGTCATTATAATACATTCCATTCAGTGTAATATCACATTGTAATACATTCCATTCAGTGTAAATATGACAAAGATTTGGTGTAAATATAATACGTCTTTATCAAAAAATGCTTCTCAGTTTCATTTCAATCTGAAGTTTCATTTTTGTAATTTGCTAAGGCTTAGATAAGGGGGAACACATGCATTCTCGTGAAGAGGGTGCAGGAGAGAGAGGGAACGATATATTGAAGTGAGAAACTTCTATCAGTGCATTGCTGTGAAAGGGGAGAGCGAGCAGCTGTCGACTGCATTTTGATGTCATAAGCTATACACAGCCATGTGGTGTCTAGCGCACAGCCTCCTCCTTGATAACTTACAAAAAATGATTAGTTCCTTATCAGATCACATGCTGTACACGTGTCTAACATGAGTAATATCCCGATTGTGAATTTTGACAATGTTATAAGACAGAAAGAAATGCCAACATGGTGTAAAAATGGTAAGTTGTTACCTCATAATGCAAGGATCCTTATAATAGGCTCTTCAGGCTGTGGCAAAACCAATTTGCTATTTAATTTAATTTTTTCAAAGAATGGGTTGAGATTTAAAACTATATACTTGCATACAAAGAGCGAGTATCAAGATAAGTACTTGTTTTTGAGAAAAGTCTTTTCAAAAATGAAGGATATTGAATTTCATATAAACAACAATTCTGAATCTATTCCTCATCCAAACAAAATATCAGAATATTCTTTAGTTATATTTGACGACTCACAACTTAATCATGTACCTCAAATAAGAGAATATTTTACTATGGGGCAACATCGTAATATTGACACTGCATATTTAATTCAGAGTTATGGAGCTACACAGAAACATTTCACTAGGGACAATGCAAATATGATTATAATCTTCAAGATAGATTTATTGAGACTGAAATTAATTCACAGAGATCATGTTGGAGGAGATATTTCTTATAAAGATTTCACTAAACTTTGTCATAAAGTTTGGAATCGTAAACCTCATAATTTTGTAACTATTATGACTGAGTGTGGAATTAATAGCGGCAAGTACCGAGATTTGCTCGATACGTTTCTTACCGTTCAGTAGAGATTAATTCTTTGTGCAGTCATGTTGTCTAAAACACATAGCAGAAAGCTGAATAGAAAGAACGTTGGTTTAATCGATAAGATTAAGAAATTGAGAAAAGTAATCAGCGACAAGCATAAAAGCTTAGTTAATTTTGAAAAACGATCGGAGGAATACAATAGGAAAACGCTCTCGCCGTTGATAGAGCCCATAATTGAACTGGGAAAAAACAAATCTAGTTTTCACTCTAATCATGGTGTAAAACCAAAAAAGGAAGAGGTAAAAGTGAAAGAAGAGAGCATGGAGATTGATGATGAGGAGTCGAGTTATGATAAAAGCTATGGGAGTTCAACAGGCAATCTTTCAAGCTCAACTAAATTTGAAAACAGTTTACTTGGTTCTAGTAAAAACGATGAGGTGCTGTCACAATATCTAAAAACGTTTCATGCAGAAAAATTGAATAATTCAATTAGTTATGGAATTTCATACAATTCTAAAGATGATGTATATTATATTGGAAATCAGCAAGTAATATTCGATAACGGTTATATAGATATTTATAATGAAAGATTTCGTTTAACACATGGTCTACTTGAGTTATTATTCAGTTCAAGACCGAATTCGAATCTTTATAATCAGAGAGATCTGGATAAGTATAAAAAAATCTTAACACTTACAGGCATACATTTAGATCGAAGAGGGTATGTTAAACGAAATCAGGGAATCAAATCGCAAATGATTCAGAAGTTATTTCCCAGTAAAAAAATTAGTAAAAAGAAGGGATGGGGTTTATTGAAATTTGCAAAAAATAATTCTCATGATAGAATTTATTAATACTTTGATAATTTTGACGAATTAGTGGAAAGATTAAATTTACTCTATTCCTCAAAAGCTTCTGGCAACACTGGACATGATGTTGAGATCGCCTCTATAATTGAAGAGCTAAAAGAAGCAAAACTAATTGTTTAGTGTTATGATGACTCTGCATCGATTCGGTCGGATTGATACACCTACTAACGCTAATCTTACATGCGATATTGACTCGATAACACAGAGAATAATCGAATCGATAAATCAACAAGGAATCAGCGAAGCTGTGAAATTTTATTTAGATTCGCAAATAACCAAACTCGTTTCGGAAAATACTAAGAATATCGGTGTGAGCATAATTGAAAGAGAACATATTCTTAGTTCATTACAAAATTTTAGCGCCAATATCGATAAAGCTATTGCAGAGAGAACTCTAACTTTAGAATCTGCTCTAGGAGAAGTGAAAACTTTAACAGACAGCTTTTCATCCCAGTTGGACAGTATTAACAACGATAAAGTTGATAAAGGTTATTTAGATGAGAAATTAAAAGCCATATCAGATAAAATTGAGAATTTGGAGGTGTTGGACAGAAACTATCTCAATACTAAATTAAAACAGCTTAGTACAGAAATTTTTACTAAAGTGAATGAAACACACCCATTGCCAATTGATAAGCAATATTTAGAATCTACTTTGCAGGAATTGACTAGTTCTTCATTAACAAAGGAAGAGTTTGAAAAACAATTATCTGAAATGGTGAGTGCAATAAAAGCTAATATTATGAACGGTATTGAACAATTCATTACAAAAGATGCTATTGCTATTCTGATTAATCAAATTGCAGAAAAGTATGCAACTAAAAATGATATAGGAGATTTTATTAAGAAAAACGAGATGGAAGTCGCTGTGAAAAGCGTTTGTGATGAAATAGCTGAGGCAATTAAAAATTCGGAAGAGGGATCTGTTATGAGACTGCAATGTTCGGCTGCATTCATAGATTATCTTAATTTATTCATCCACAGGGTAGCTTACGATATCGTGTCCGGATATGCACACGTGAGCTTTAATATGAATTGGATAGAAGCTAAGCAGCATAACCTTTCAGAAAATCAGGTAGCCGAAATTATTACAACCAAAATGGGTTTAGCACAGTACAAAGGGGTCGTATTGTCTCCGAAAACATAAAATCTTGTAAAAGGATAACACTTGGCATATGAGAGAGAGAGAGAAATTTGAAGCACAGTGAACTTTAACAGTTTTCTTGCTAACACATGCCGCTTCAAGATGAAGCCCAGTATAAAGGGTTTGGACTCTGAAAACATAAAATCTTGTGAAAGGATAACACTTGACATATTATGAGAGAGAGAGAGAAATTTGAAGCATAGTGAACTTTAACGGTTTTCTTGCTAACACATGTCGCTTCAAGATGATAAATCAGTCTATACATTTTTTCACGTGTCTATGATTGAATGTAATGGTTTTTTTGATGCAGGAGTTATTATGAACTCGCTCTTATCTGTAGAAGGGGGAACATTGACCTCACAGGGAGCAGAGCATGGCGCACATGTCATTTGTCTGGAGAAACATTCAACAAGGGGAGTGTAGCAGGCACGCACGCGCGCGGGCGCACATGTCACTTTAGTCTAAACACTCGAGCCGACAAGTTCACAACATGTTGTCTAACTATTTTGATTGGAGAAGTTTCAACGAGTTCTCTGTAGAAGCAAATCCACTAGCCGATTGGGGTTTTGAATTTTATCCTTATGATTGGTTTGTGGTAACAAAGGTAACATTTGCCGATAATGGCGAAATTCACCTTAAAATTATCGATGTTGATAGTGAAGGCTTTAAACACACTATTAAGTTGCCAAAACAATATTCAGTGGTTTTGAATGAGGATAACATCAGAAGTTTTAATTCTCGTTCATGGGAATTGAATGTGAGCGGGAATTGTATATCCTTAAGACAGTTTCATGATAACTATAGGCGTTGAGTATTATTTCCCCCAAGTGAAATAGGTCTGAGAATATGTAAGTATTTTTAGATATGCTAGCTCATTCCAATTATACTTACATATTGTCGGAGAAAACACTTTAACAATAACGACTGGGATGTTTGTACAGCAAAAGAGCTCAATTTTTTACACATTCATAAACAGTTTGATTGAACTCTTGACTGTCAGTTGGAAACCAAGCATAATATGGATATTATAGAACTTAGATTATTGTAGAGATGAGGATTCACTTTAATCTGACAGTATAGCAATAGATTATTAAGCAATAGATGTAGAGAGAGTCATTGACCTCTCTCTCTGGATTCACTTTAATATGACAGTATAGCATTAGATGTAGAGAGAAGGATTCACTTTAATATGACAGGATAGATGTAGAGAGAGGGATTCACTTTAATCTGTCAGTATAGCAATAGATGTAGAGAGAAGGATTCACTTTAATCTGTCAGTATAGATGTAGAGAGAGGGAATTTTTCCCCTCAAAGGGAAATTATTTTTTCCCTCACTTTCTTCATCCCCCTCATCTATACTGGGCAAGGGGAAGGGAAAATCCATTTGAGAGAGAGAGAGATATCTCTTTCTCTCTCTTCATCCCCCTCATCTCCACTGGGCAAGGGGAAGGGGAAATCTATTTTTAGAAAGAGTGAGAGAGAGATATATCTTTCTCTCTTTTCATCCCCCTCATCACCACTGGACAAGGGGAAGGGGAAATCTATTTTTAGAAAGAGAGAGAGAAAGAGATATATTTTTCTCTCTTTTCATCCCCCTCATCTCCACTGGACAAGGGGAAGGGGAAATCTATTTTTAGAACACCCCCCACCCTGTGGGCGAGGGGAAGGGGAGGCGATATGGACGAGGGGCGAGAGGGGGGAGGGGGTTTTCGAGCAAAAAAGTCAGTCCAAAGTATCAGTTTATATCTACTCAGGCTCAGCGGAGACATAGAAATGTTACATTTTGGAATAAATGTTAGGTTTTGGAATAACGCCCAAGATCTGCGGATTTTGAGCGGTTCCCCTGCGTTTTCTAGGCTTTCTCAAGAACTAATTGACAGATCATGTTCAAATTTGATACAGAAGTTCAGCAAGGGTCTAGAAATGTTGTCTTGAGAGAACATCAGGATCATGCTGAAGATAAACTTAAGATAAGCGGTTTCAATGCATTTTCCTAGTGTTCCCTGGCATTTTTTCTGCGTTTTACACATTTTTCAAAAACTAATACACAGAATGTTTAAAATTCGGAACAGAAATTCAGCTAAAGTAAAGGCGTTGTTTTCTTTAGAGGGCTTCTTAATTAAGCCGAAAATACGCCCAAAATTGGCAGTTTTCAGCGTTTTCCAGTATTTTGCTGCGTTTTCTCATCTCTTTCAAAAAATAATCAACAAATAATGTTCAAATTTGATAAACAGGTTCATCTTAGGTGTTGAAAAGTATTTGCCCAAAATCTGCGTTTTTTTCAATAACAGAATAACAGAAAACGTTCAAATTTGGTAGAGAGGCTAAGCTAGAGTCTAGAAATTTTGTAATGAGAGGACTTTAATATTTCGTCAAAGGTACGCTCAAAATCGGCGGTTTTTTGTAATTTCTCACTTTTTTCAATAATTGAAAGAAAATATTTATTCCAGTTTGGTTTAGCTGAGGTGGAATAATGTTGTATCAGAAAAGCATTGAAATAACCTACACGGAAAGATAAGCCTTACATAAGCGTTTACATGACCAAATCGACATAAAACGTTCAAATTAGGTACAGATGTTCAGCTAGGCCGAACCACCCTCGCACAGTTGACAATATTAGTTTTCCGCTTATTCGCGTTTTCCGATCGCTTATTTCGACTTTGAAAAAGAAACTATCGGAGGACTAAGTGAGGTCAACCTTCAACTTCAACGGAACTTCTACACGGGATAACCACGCCACCGGACTTCTTTCATCCTGGCAACCACACTGGCAGACTCCTTCCGGAACGCTTTCATCCAACAACCGGAAGTAAATCCAGTTCTTACCATTGCTGCTACTGTAAGTAACGAATGAATCCTTTTACCTCAGCTTCACTTTCTTCTGAGTCAAATCCACTCATCAAGCCCTCCAAATTAGACTCTTCCACTATGGCAACTATCCCCCAAACATCTGTTGGACTGTATCCCCAAGTTCGATGTGACACCCAATAAAATTCCCAAATTTCTCAGATCCATTGAAGAACTTTTCGGACTTCACTGTAATATGATACTATCGAAAAAAACTCAACGTGACCAGAACCACTGGCTTTTATATACCGCTGCACTTCACAACTTAGAAGGCACAGCTGATAGCGTAGTTCAAAATAGTGAGTGCTCTAATGTAATCGAACTTATTCAACTCATAAAGAAACACTTTTCCGATAAACACACTGTTCTAGACCTCATAGCAGAGATTGCTATCATGAAAACTTTTCAACATGAGCATCCCCTTGACTTTCTTGACAGACTAAACGAAAAGCGAACCAGGGTAGTTACTCGCTACAAATTAGACGGTATATCCGGTGACTTACTCAAAAACCTTCTTGAACGATTTGACATGACACTTGTAAGGACACTTATTCACGGTGTTCATCCAACACTCGGAGCTCATCTCCAAGTCTACAAGCTTAAGAACTTGGACGAAGCCCGTGACACCCTTCCTAGTGATTGCAGTATTGTGCTAAATCAATTGAAACTTACGGAATCTGTGTCTGATAGTGCAGTTATCAATCCTCAGTTTCGGCAGCATAACTTCTTTCAACCGCGATCAGTGTTTCCCCAATTCAGGCAGTATTCACCTCGAAGTTTTCATCAACAGCCCTACAAGCAAAATTTTGCTCCTTTTAACCAACATAGGTTTCAACACAACCAATTCCAACAACCTCCACAAATCCAATCTCAACAGCCTCAACAGAATCTAGTACCATTTAACGCAAGATTTCAGCAGTCTCAATTTCAAAATGTCCAGTCAAAATCCTTCAACAGTAACTTTCGTAATTTCCAAGGCGGTGCACACAACGTTCGACAGTCTCTATATTGGAATTCTCAAAATACTGTCTCAATGCGTACTGTTTCAACCAATCGTAGTAACAACTCTGCACGGAACAATTCGTTCCACGATGTTCATTATCTGGAAGGAAATTGCATTGCAATTGCAAATCTAACATAAATGTCACTCCACTTGATGAAACTAATCTCGTTCAATCTATGCAAACTCAAATCGATTCTCTCACTTCCGTTGTAAACGAATTGGCAGACCGTTTTCTAGGATTAGGCCCAGCTCCTTCGGGTGAACCGCCAATCAGTTCGAGTTGAAGACTATCAACAAATCCCTCCCGTACTTTGTCGATGATTCTAATCTAAAATGGCTTGTTGACACTGGATCAGTGAAGAACTATATAAATCCCGCTATTGTACCACCTGATGTGACTAGATTTAAGGAATAATTTATCGTGAAGACACCTGCTGGTGAAAGAAAAGGAGATGAGTATACTTTTATGAACACATCACAAGTTTTTCCAATGTGTGCTAGAATTAAGATGTATTTATTTGAATTTTCTAAGAAGTATGACATTTTATTAGGACATAAAACTCTAGTGTACTCAATGCCAATGCTAATTTTAAAGATAAGACTTTAGATTATGATAATGGATCGAAAAAATTATTATTTGTAATGACTTCTAGTAGTAACGAAATTGAATTGAAACCAGGTTTTAATGTGATAACTGTCCCAGTTAGGTCTATTCCCAATGTATGACGAGGATTGCTTAAAGCTGTAACAAATGATAAATTTAGTATCGACGAAGGTATAGTAGATATAGTTAATGATGAATGACATGTCTAGCGTTTTCTCATGAACTCATGACCATCAGTCCTGAACCCATGGAAATAGATGGGATAGAAATATTTATGAGCCAGCTAATGAATCAGTGACCGAGAGTCCCGAAAATTTTGCATTAGTGAAGAACTTGTTTTTTTAAACTTTGCGTACAGATCATATGAATGATGAAGAGAAAAGGGAGATATTTGATTTAGTAATTAAATTTCCGAAATAATCAAACTTGAAAATATCCCTCTAGGGTCGACGAACTTACTCAAACACAAAATCAACATAGTTGATGACAATCCTGTTTACACAAGAAATTATAGGTACCCTCAAATTTTCAAGAAAGACATTCAAATTGAGATAGAAAAGTTGCTAAAGAACAAAATAATTCAACCCTCAAACTCCCCATACAACTTTCCAATATGGGTAGTTCCCGAAAAAATGGATGCTTCTGGTCGAAAGAAAATTAGAATGGTAATTGATTACAGAAAACTCAATGAAAAAACTATAGCTGACAAATATCCTTTACCAAATATTAAAGATCTATTTGGAAAAATCGGACGAGCTACGTATTTCTCGACGATAGATTTATATTCTGGTTTCCATCAGATTGAAATGGACCCAGAGTCTGTTCCAAAATCAGCCTTTTCAACAGAAGACGGCCACTTCGAATTTCTAAGGCTTCCCTTTGGATTGAAAAATGCACCCCCATTTTTTCAGCGTAATATGAACATACTATTTGCTAGAATGGCGAATGTTTTAGTATATATGGACGACATCATTGTATTCTCTGACAATTTAGAGGAGCATTTGAAACATTTGAGATCCGTTTTCAAAAAATTGAAAAAACACAATCTTGAAATACAGCTCGATAAAACTGAATTTTTCAAAAGAGAATTGTTGTACCTAGGACATGTAATCTCAGAAGAAGGAACTCAACCAAATCCCGCCAAATTGAAAGCAATCAAAGACTTCCCGATTCCCAAAACAATTTTTAGGATTAACTGGTTACTACATAAAAATGATAAAGAACTATGCAAAAAACGCTAAGTCTCTGACTCAAGCTTTGAAAAAAGATGTCAAGGTTGACATTCCCAATAAGGAGTACGTTAATGCATTCGAAAAACTAAAAACAATGCTACAAAACAGTCCAATATTGCAATTACTCGATTTTTCTAAACAATTCATAGTTACTACTGACGCTAGCAATTTTGCTATTGGAGGAGTGGTTTTACATATTTTCAATGGTAACGATCTACCTGTTGCCTATGCTTCAAGGACATTGAACAAAAATGAGATCAATCTTTCAACCATAGAAAAAGAACTATTGGCTATTGTGTGGTGTTGTAAATATTTTAGGCCCTACTTATATGAACGTAAATTTTTAATTCAGACTGATCACAAACCTCTCCAGTGGCTTCATAGTATCAAAGAACCAAATTCCAAATTGATAAGATGGAAACTTTTGTTAGAAGAATTCGATTTTGACTTTTCCCACATAAAAGGGAAAACCAACTTTGTAGCGGATGCTTTGTCCCGTCCTTATGACGTCACTATGATGGAAGATTAAGAGAATAGTTTTCGAGGTTTTGAGGATGGTTTTCGAGGTTTTGCAAATGATTTTCAAGGTTTGGAAAATACTAGCGATGGCACCCACGAATTTGATGATGTAACTATAGACGATTTGATAAGGATCAATACTAACACTGACGTACCCTCGATAGATAGTAGTACTTATGAAGATTTTTTCAACGAATAGTTACATTAGGCGAGCGGAATGATAATACTGGTAATGATAACTTAGTAACTAATGCTAATCAAGGAAACGTTGTAAATAATAATGCTTATGATGACATTGATCGTGAGATTATCGTGAGTAATGATAATATCGCAGCTTAGCTACGATACACTCGCAAGAAAGCTCGAATGAACAGGTAGTTATAGCTGATGATGATAAGTTGCTTAATATTGAGCATAACCAACTTATTCTGGAAAGAGGTGACCAAGCCCCTCAATTGTGAATTTTTTTGGTAAAAGACGATTGACCATTTATTTTAGGAACGCTCTTGATTATGATGACATGAAAAATAAATGTATTGAGTTTTTGAAACCAAAAACGGTATATGGAGTTTTCTGTTCGCGAGAAGGTGTTTTGTATGATGAGTACGAGCAAATTTTCAACAATTTTAAAAATGTGTTATTAGAAACGTTTGATTCCATAAAACTGAATAGGTATAAGACAATGAATTTATATATAGTGGATACTGATGAACAAAAACAGATAATTTCAAATCACCATGAAGGAAAGACGTACCACAGAGGTATCAATGAAACGTATAATCAGATAAGAAGAAGATATTACTGGCCTTCAATGCTAAGAGACGTAACCGATTACATTAACATATGTGCTGTATGCCTGAAAGTAAAGTATGATAGACAACCTGTTAGAGTCGCATATAAAGTCACTCCTACTCCAGATAAACCATTTGAAAAACTACAAATTGACTGTTTCCAATACGATAAAATAAAGTTTTTGACAATGATTGATTGTTTTTCCAAACGATTAACGGTCCATCCCCTAAAAAGTTTGAATCAAATCGATATTCAAGAACGCCTGAATGATTATTTTTCATCTTTTCCCCTACCCAAAATTATACAAATGGACAACGGCCGTGAGTTTGACAATGCAGGTTTACGCGACTTTCTGAGATTGTACGGTGTTGAAGCATACTATATGTCACTCCTGGACACCCAGACTCTCAGGGCTTAATTGAAAGAGCTCATTCTACGCTTATCGAAATCCTAAATGCAATTCAATTAGAGAATAAAAACAATACAACAGGAACAAACATGAAACTAGCAGTTATAGCATTTAATAATACGCTCAACTCAACTCTGAAAATGACTCCCATGGAAATAACTTATGGCATATAAAATAATCCTTTTGTTAACGGAGTTACGGAAAGATTGGTGGCAGAACAACAGTCTCACCAATATTTTGAAAGAATGAATTTAGTTCACAAGTTGATAAAAATAAAGTTGAATCCGAAAAACAAACACGCACTGAGCAACTGAATGTCAATCGTGAAAAGGATGTAGAAATTGAAAAAGAACCTTACATTAAAACGACTTTTAACAAAAAAACTAAACCGAAATTCTTCAAAGTAAACTACAGTAAAGACGATCAACTAGCTGCAAGCCCTCGAGCAATTCAAAAACGACCATTTAAAGTACACCCTAATAGAATGAACCGCCCCAAAAAACTGGTGAAACGAAAGAACTTATGAGTTACAGGACACGATGATACCAATCCTACTTCTCTTGTTGCTGGCCCCAGCGGCACCTTACGAAATGATTGACCTGAGCAAATCCTCCGGTGTTGCTCCCATTAAAATTCAGAACTCCTTTATTGTTAACACGACATACTCATATATTCATAAAATAAGTACTAGCTATTTAAGATTAAAATTAAGTAATATCGAGACATTTATTGATTTTTCAGCTAATAAGGATATTGATAAGAGTCTTCTAAGCATTATGAAATTAAATTCAAAGTATACGAAGAGTAAATTAAATCAAATTCAATCAATTAATTATAGACAAAAACGAGAACTTAGTGTAGGATCTGCACTTTCATGGCTCACTGGTAATATGGACGCTAACGATAAGGAACGATATGATAAAATTTTACAAACTGTACAATCAAACAAATACCATCTTAGTAATAATGTAGAAAAACAATTTACTGTTAATCATAAATTAATGGAGGATTTCAACAATGAAATAAAAACAATACGATCAAATAATATGAAAATCAGTAATTACTTTGATTCATTGTACAACGAATCAAACAGAATCGAACTCAATCAGCAATCCTCATTGTTATTTGACTCTCTCTTGCTTTTAAATAATAAAATTTCCGATATTGTAACAAGCTTAGAATTTTGTAAATTGAATATACTCCACTCGACTATTATTTCTCACGATGAACTTTTTCTCATGCATCGAAATTCGAATTTTAGCTTCATTTAAAACGATGTTAGTGTAATATGAAAACTCAGCAAAGTCCAATGTGCAATGTTAAAAGACCACATTTCTTATTTCATTGAAGTACTACTACAGTCGGCAATTTATGAAACATTTTTCCTATTATCATATCCTGTCATTCAAGAAAATTAAATTGTAACAACAATTGTACATCCTTCTTTTGTACTCCGTAATGATAAATTATTTTTCCTACAGATACCTTGAAAAGTGACCATTTCTGCACTGATTACAGGCCGCAAAGAATCACTTTTCCGCTTTAGTGCGCAAAGTGTTACTTTGCGTACTCCAGATTTGCAGCAGGACAACGCAAAATAGTTAGTAGGTTATATGGAGCATCAGTGCAGGAAAATCAAAATTAAGTTGGTATAGTGAGGTCCACGTTATAATGGAAGTGGAGAACAGCGTTGCCTATTTATTATGTGCCTTGATTATAGTCATATCAATGCTTACATAAGATAAATCCCCTTCAAGCAGTCACATAAATTTTCAATTGAATTACTAATCATTATAATTTAATTATTATTATTCAATTTTAAATAAATTAAGGTTTTATTAATAATAAAATTACACAGAAAAACATTTGATGGATTTCAGGGAATTTTACCCATAATTACCAACTTTTCATATATATATTTATTTATTTATTTACAATGCAAATGACACTAATGAAATAACATTGAAAGATAAAATAATAATGTAGTCCTTGTGCTATTTTTCTCCCAGATTTATAGGTGACAAAGTCCAAGATAAGTTTAGAATTTCACTTGTACAATTTTTATAAAATTTTAGTCCAAAATAAACTATAAATGAAACTATAAATTTTGAATTTAGATGGTTTGAATTGATAAATTAATTAAAAATATTCCACTCAATTACCACTTTTAAGAATAATATTGGAAAATTAAGAAAATTTGGAACTATTCAAGAAACACAAAATAGTAAACACTAAAGCTCAGCTGTGATATTCAATGGTAACTGTAGGAAAAATGTAATGTGAAATATGTGCACAAAGTCCATTTGCTGCACTCAAGAAACCATTATTCCGCATTTCGTTTCTTTCGGTGCAGCAAATAACTATTGTGCGACTAGTGTGCAAAGTGACAGTTTGCTGCACCAAAAGAAACGTTTACTGAATGGCTTCTTGAGTGCAGCAGAGGAACTTTGCGCACGTATTTCACATTAAATTTTTCCTACAGTTACCATTGAATATGAAAAGTGAATAATTATGGGTAAAATGATGGCTAAAATCCATCAAATGTTTGTGTGTGTGATGCTGTTATTAATAACCTTGATTCATTTAAAAATAAATAATCCAATTGAAGTCGAAAATTCTCAGCCAAAGTTCTCATTTCTATTCATTCAAGAATCAGAAAAAATACAGATATAACAAGAAATTTGCATTCAAAATACACGCCAACAGCTGATTGGGATGGCTGCAAGATGGCTGAACCGACAAGCGCGCGACCTAGTGGGAAGAATCGTACCTAAGTTTGTTTCATCCAGCTAAAGAATACTGAAACATGATTCAAAAATTTAGACTTTTGCTCAAATTACCGAGAAAAATGCTCAAAGTAAACTGAAAAATATTTATAAAAATAACATAGACAACAGAGAATATTTATTGTAGTATTCTTATGTTTTTTATTTATATGGATATCAAACGGTAACATTTAACCTCAAAATTGGAATTTTATAATGTATATTTGCTACTTTTCTCATTGCTTGCAGTTGAAGTAATAATTATCAATAGAAAATAACTATTATTTATTATTAATTGATGAGAATTCGTAAATGATGATTATTTAATTATGATTTAGATGAACATTATTCTTGTTTTGGATCTCTAGATTGGGATTATATCAAAAATGTAGGGTAGCCATTGAAATGATTCTTATCTAAATCTAACCACAGTCATTACCAACTTAATTTTTGTTTTCGTGCACTAATCCTCCATATAACCCACCAACTATTTTGTGTTGCCATGTTGCAAATCTGGAGTACGCAAAGTAATACTTTGCGCACTAGAGCAGAAAAGTGATTCTTTGCATTCTGTAATCAGTGCAGGAATAGCCACATTTCAAGGTATCTGTGGGAAAGTAACTATTTTGGAACTTGCGAAATTATCAATGATAATTATTATTCTAGTAATATAAGTTGTATTGAAAATCTATGTATTGAACAATATTGTTAGATGATAGAGATTTAAATGGATGTAATAAATTAGTTATAAAGGATGAGGCTTCTTTAGTGAAATATATTAACATAATTGATAGTTTTATATTGTTTAATGTAAGTTCATGTATAATTTACAGTGCTGCCAAGAAGAAAAATGTTACTCTCTTTCCAAACAGAAAAACTAAATTGTTAAAAATTAATAACTCAGAGACTTTAATTGGATATTAGAGACCAAACATATTTTGGGAAAATGAAGTTATTGTACCAACTAAACTTATAGAAAATAAGAAGATTTCCAATTTTAGTTTTGATGAAGTACATACTCAGGCCCGGCCCCAGGGCCCCAAACATATAAATATTACAGCTGTTTTATCATCACAATCTTCCCCCCTTAATATCAATCGGCACTCGTGGGGTATGGGGCGAGCTGGCGAAGTGAGACTGTCGATTCTCTGCCGTCGTTGAATATAAAATATTCTCATCTATTGACCTGAAATCTGCCTATCACCAGATACCAATCTTGCCTGAGGAAAGGCATTTCACCGCATTTGAAGTTGGACACAAACTGTATCAATTCAAAAGAATTCCGTTCGGAGTCACGAATGGAGTAGCTGCTTTCCAGAAAGTGATTGATCAAATCATAGAACAAGAAAATTTGACATCATGTTATGCCTATTTAGATGATATTATTGTATGCGGAAGGACCCAAGAAGAACATGATGAAAATTTAGAAAATTTCTGGAGAGCAACAGAAAAATATGGCCTCACGATTAATGAAGAAAAGTTTAAAATATCTATGGAGAATTTAACCTTTCTGGGATTCGAAATTGGTCAGGGTATGATTAAGCCCGATCCAGATCGATTGAAACCACTCCTTGACTTACCAGCTCCAAAAAATCAGAAAGAATTGAAGCGTGTCCTTGGAATGCTTGCACACTACTCCAAATGGATAAAAGAATTTTCAAAAAAGATCCATCCACTTGTGCATAATACTCACTTCCCGTTGAATGAAGAATGCAGAAATATATTTGAATCATTAAAGAAAGAAATAGGATCTGCAGTTCTAGTGCACATTGATGAAAAAGTCCCGTTCACTTTGGAAACTGATGCCTCAGATTACGCTATTGGAGCAGTATTAACACAGAATGAGAGACCAGTGGCGTTTTTCTCAAGAACTCTTTCCACATCTGAAACTAGGCACTCTGCAGTGGAAAAAGAAGCTTATGCCATTGTGGAATCAATCAGGAAATGGCGACATTACTTACTTGGACGAGAATTTACACTTATCACAGACCAGAAATCAGTTTCATTCATGTTTAGTAATAAACAAACCAGCAAGATTAAGAATGACAAAATCCAACGATGGCGCCTTGAATTGTCAGAATATAAGTTCAATATAATTTATAGAGTTGGAAAAGAGAATATACCAGCAGATACACTATCAAGAGTCTGTGCCACTGTTGGATGCCATACAGATATAAAGAAACTGATAAAAATTCATGAGGACTTGTGTCATCCAGGAGTTACTCGACTCCATCATTGGACCAAAACAAAGAACTTACCATATTCAATAGATGATGTAAAAGAAGTATGTTCCAAATGTATTACATGTTCTGAAATGAAACCACGCTATGCCAAAGGAACTGGCCGCCTTATCAAAGCAACTCGACCATTTGAACGTCTTAATATGGATTTCAAAGGCCCACTACAATCAAGTTCAAGGAACAAGTATATTTTATGATGAAATAAAAACACATAGATGTTGTCAGTTTTCTACACTTTAATTTGGTACACGACCATGGTTTCGTGACCACACAGGTCACATTTTCAAGCTGACCACAACTCAGTTGAAGTATATTTTAGTTCTTATAGACGAATATTCCAGATTCCCATTTGCCTTCCCCTGTCCTGACATGACTACTAATACAGTAATAAAACACCTTACATCACTATTCTCTCTTTTTGGTGTACCGTCTTACATACATTCCGATAGTTGGAGTTGGCAGGAGTACCGGAGTTGGCAGGACTGGTCTGCCGGTGATGGTTTGTGGTGAAGTTACTCTCAATTTTCTCTTGTAATAAATAATTGTTTCTTACCTGCTGTGTTCCGAGTTAAGTGCTAGTGTGGTGCGAGAGTGTGGTCAATTTGGAAAGGTATTAATTTTCTCTCCTGCTCACTCTTGAATCTTAAAGTGATTCGCTAATTAATTTTGCTAATCATAACCTCAATTCATACTATCCAATAACAAGAATTCTATTTTCAACAATCCTCTGCGCGGGAAAAGAGCCTGCTGTTTCTGTTTCTACTGATAACAGCTCTGAACTTTCAACATCTGTAAACTCCACTGATATAGTCAGCCGAGCTCATAAACAATTATAATCAGTTAGAGTGATAAATAACTACGATTTCATTTCTTCTCAATTCATTCGTCTCCCTATCTTATATCAATTTATTATCTCCACACCCAGTAGGATATACCTTTTAAACCTCTTATCAGGAGCTTCCTTTCACCTCGCCGTGCTCGCTCTCTCGGCGATCTTCGCTTCCCCTCCTCCCCGTTCTCCTCTAATCGCTGCGTCCTCTCCGAAAATATAAAAATCCAATTTTCTTCTATATTTATTGGAGTAAATCTTACTCTTTTGTAAACTTGAATTACAATAATAACTTCTGAACATTCATAATACAAATATTATTCTCATTTGGCGAATTAATTAATAACAAAATCAATGCACTTGTATTTCATCTACAACCGATGTGATTACCAGCCAGAGATTTCTATGAGCAGTGATTGTGGGATAGACTACCAGTTAGACAACTACTTATCTACCTGTTGATTCCATGTGCTACGCTTATCGCTCTAAATACAGACTTGGATTCTTCGCACTTGTTACCTGAATCTGAACTATATTGAACTTTAAACGATTACTTTTAATTGTCTTTCATCTATCCTAAATCTCATAACATCACACATGTTGGTTTTTTCAGCTTTTATCTTTCTTTTCCGGACAGATCTCTTTCTTTATTTTGAGCTGTATTTGTGATTCTTAACATTTGTCATATCTTATGTATTACAATGGTGTTCTTTTATTTTGAATAAGATATTTTGTTTCCATAAACTTAAAATTTTAAATTGGTGAATTCTAGGATGTCAGTAGACTCATATCAAGAGTTCAGACTGGTTTTTTTGCGCAATCCGCAAGAAATAAGGAAAAATTTTTGCGCAAATCCCCCTCCCCCTCCCCCCCCTCCACCTCTGCGCCCCCCTCTCCTCCCCCCTCTCCCTCTCCCTCTCCCTCTCCTCTCCCTCTCCTTCTCCTTCTCCCTCTCCCTCTCCCTCTCCCTCTCCTTCTCCCTCTCCTTCTCCTTCTCCCTCTCCCTCTCCCTCTCCTCTCCTTCTCCCTCACCCTCTCCCTCACCCTCACCCCTCTCCCAGTGAGGACGAGGGGGAGGGAAAAAATAATTTCCCTTTTTCCCTTTTCTACTGTCAAATTAAAGTGAATCCATCTTTCTACTGTCAAATTAAAGTGAATCCATATTTCTACTGTCAAATTAAAGTGAATCCATATTTCTACTGTCAAATTAAAGTGAATCCATATTTCTACTGTCAAATTAAAGTGAATGCTAGATGAATGAATCCATCTTTATACTGTATGGTTTGCTTTCCACCCGACAGTTAAGAAAAATTTCACAAATTTTCTATGTGCTGTACAAACCTGCGGGCGTTGCTTTTTAAGTGTGCTCTCCGAGAATATCTATAGTAAATTTAGTACGAACAAGCATTCCAAAAATGGCTATAGATATTCTCAGACCTATATCACTTGGGGTATCAACATCATCAATATCGGTGCAGTTCTCTTAGGAAAATTCGATTTCCACTGACATTAAGTTCCCACGAGCGTGAAAGAAAACTTTTAAGTTTATGCTTGTTTAAGACTAGAGAATACTCATTGGGCAAGTTGATAACCTCTTTAAAGTCTCCTTCACTATCAATTATGTGTATGCAAATTTCACCACTATCAGGAAATGTGACATTGGTTACAGTATACCAATCGTAAGCCAAATGGTCAAAACCCCAATTTGCTTGTGGGTCTGCATCAATTGAAAATTCATTAAAGCTTGTGCAATCGAAATAAGCACTCATCTTATCAGTTTGAACGTTTCAAAGCAAATGACACCTTCTGTTGCTGCAATTCGACGCGTGCTATACTTTCCTTATCTAATGTGATGTCCAGCAATGCTTACCACTCGTTATAGATTTTCTTTTGGGGCTAATACAAACCCAGCATATTGAGCAAGACCCATTTTCGATGTAATCAAATCTCCCACCTGTTCCTCAGTCAAATTATGTTGTTTAGCTTCTATCCAATTCATATTAAAACTAACTTTTGCGTAATTCCTTACAATATCGTAGGCCATTTTGTGAATGAATAATTTTAAATAATCTATAAAAGCGGGTGAACATTGCAGTCTCATCACAGTATCTTTTTCAGAATTTGTAATCAAGGTTGTTAGTTCATCATTAACCTTTTTAACAGCAAGATCCAATTCATCTTTCTTAATAAAATCTTTTAAATCAGTTTTTTGTGCATATTGCTCAGTAATTTGTTTAATCAGACCATTAACAGCATCCTTTGTAACGAATTGTTTAATCCCATCAAAAATAGTAGCTTTTATTGCGTCTGCCATTCCAGATAATCTTTTTTCAAATTCTTCCTTAGTTATATTTTTACTAGTCAATTTCTCCAAAACAGTATCTAAATATTTATTATCAATTACTGACGGTTGTGTTTCATTACTTTAGTAAAAATTTCTGTACTAAGCTGTTTCAGTTTAGTGTTAAGATAGTTTCTGTCTAAGATCTCTAAATTTTTAATTTTATCAGAAATGGCTTTCAATTTTTCGTCCAAATAAGATTTATCAACCTTATTTTTGTCAATACTAACCAACTGGGTTGAAAAGGTATCTGATAAATTTTTCACTTCTCCTAATGCACTCTGTAGAGTTTGTGTTCTCTCTATGATAACTTTATCAATATTTGCACTAAAAGTCTGTAATGAACTTTTAACAGCTTCACTGATTCCCTGCTGATTTATTGAATCAATTATAGTCTGTGTTATGACATCAATATTACAGGAAACCTCAGCAGTTGAAGCGGTAGCAGTAGGTGTTTCAATCCGTCCGAATCGATGCAAGGTCATCGTGACACTAAATAATTAGTTTTGCTTCTCTGAGCTCTTCTAGTATAGATGAAATCTCAACATCATGAGCAGAATTCCCAGAAGCTTTTGAGGAATAGAGTAAATTTAATCTTTCCACTAGTTCATCAAAACTATCAAAGTATTGGTAATTCTTTCATGAGAAATATTTTTTGCAAAATTCAACAAACCTTGTCCCTTCTTTTTAACAAGTTTTTTACTGGGAAATAATTTCTGAATCAATTGCGATTTAATTCCATGATTACGTTTAACATAGCCTCTTCGATCTAAATGTACGCCAGTAAGTAATAAGATACGTTTGTACTTGTCAAGGTCATCATTATTATAAAGATTTCTGTTTGGTCTCGCTTTGAATAATAATTCGAGTAATCCGCGAGTTAATTGAATTCTTTCTTTATCAACATCTATATATCCATTATCAAATATTACCTGTATATCACCGATATAATACTTTTCACTTTGATCTTTGTATGAAACTCCATAAGTAATTGAATTATGCAGTTTACGATTCCAAACTGTATGACAAAGTTTACTGAAATCTTTATAAGACATATCTCCTCCAACATGATCTCTGTGAATTAATTTGAGACTCAATAAATCCATCTTAAAAATAATAATCATATTTGCGTTATCTCTAGTGAAATGTTTCTGTGTGGCACCATAACTCTGAATTAAATATGCAGTATCAATATTACGATGACGACCCATTGTAAAATATTCTCTAATCTGTGGCACATTACTCAGTTGCAAGTCATCAAAAATTACCAAGCTATATTCAGGGATTCGGTTTGGATGGGGAATTTGGCTCACATCATCTTTCATGTGAAATCCGATATTTTTCAAACCTGCAAATACCTGTTTTAAAAAGACATATTTTGGTTGATATAAACTTTTACTAAATAAGTAACAACGAAACAATACCCGCAAGGAATATGCCGCACCGTTTTCTTGGTGTAACTACGTGTAATTTCATCAGAATCGGAATCATCATATAGGTAAGAAATCACCTTACTTTACTTTCGGCGATGCAATTTCAGCGACCCCCACTCCACCTCCCTCTCTTATGAGCACACACCAATCAAATAACTAACCTTTGATTTGCTTTGTCCACCTTTGTACTATGTTCTCCTCCTCCTCCCCTCCGAGGACAAAACTTGTCCTCCGTTCTCCTCCTTTGTCCTCCTCCTCTGTCCTCCTCCTCCTCCACTCGTTTAGCAGGAAAGAAAAAATGAGAGAGGAATGTGGAGAAGAAGGGAGAACATTTGTGTAATTACACTCAATGTTATGACAAGCTACAATGGTCATACATTTCCTAGAATAGAATCACTTAAGTTTCTGTCAGATGTTTGGAAAAACTTGGAAGACACTCCCTTCACACAAAATCTAGTTATCATTGCGCATGCGCAGTATCCTTCTCCTTAGCTGTATCCCTATAAATACTCCAGAATAATTGATATTCGCTCAGTTTGATAGTAGCAGCGAAACAGTGAACATGGCTTCTTCCAAAGTGTTTAGTGTGTCTCAGCTTTGTGGTAATAAAATAAAGCCTACCAATGAGCGGTTTGGTTTGTGGCTGTTGACAGAAAATCTGTGCAATGACAACCTTATTACAGACATTGGGAAAATTGATTACACTGCTGGAGAAGAACTGTTAGTGCAGGATGAATCAAATCTTGTGCCTATAACAGAACCTTTTTGTGACAATATTATGCTTGTGAAAATCTGTGGTTTGGAGGATTGTCAAGAACTGGATAAAAGACGATTTATTCTAAAGAAGGAGATATGTGGATCATTCAACTTATACTTGAGAGGAAAATTCTCTAATATGGTGTCAGCTAAGCATGGAGTTAAAGCAAAGTTACCATACTTATTGGACAGTGGAAGCGATATGTCAAAGAAGATTCTACAACTGCTTGGGGAGGACAACTATAGAGAAGTGCAGCAGAAGTACAACAATCCAGTGGGGATACCATACAAAGTAGAGCTTGCCGATGTCCCCATTGCTACATTAATGGAGGAGTTACCAACAATATTGGAACAGCTTAGGAAGGAACATTTCTATCTTCTGGACTTGGACATAACACAGGACTTTGCTGGAATATTTAACAAGAGTGGGATGTGTGATTTTCTAACTAGAAATCATTGTTTTTGTTTCCAAGGAGAATATAAAGAAGACTATAATGTAATTGTGAATAATGATGGAACTGTTGGAATTGATTGCTTGACTTGGGTTAATAATAATGTGAGAGTAAAAATTTATAATAAGTTTATTTGTCAAATGACAAGCCCTGGTGTAAATAAGCAGCTAGGTAACCATATTGTAGACTTTATTGCCTGTCCAGATACAAGATTATGTGAAACCTTTACCTCTGACTTGGCTAAAATGCATGGTATTACACGTTTGGAAGCTACAATCTATAACTACAGCATTAGAAATAACTATAGCTCTAATCAATTTGAGCCTATTCAAGATTGCTTGTCACTCTTAAATGACAGTAAGACTTATTTCCAAAATGCTCCTATATTTTCTGTATCCTTAGCTAAAATGTGGACTAAACTAACAAACAATTTAAAGAATAGCTGTTGTTTGGTTTTTAACAATCTCTTACAATATGTTTACTGGGGAAATAGCAATACCAAGAAATTGACTGGAGTACAATTAAATCTGCCTACCAATCCACAACAACGAAATAAAATAATATCCTATGTAATCTCTGCATTTAGCTTCAATCTACTACCTATTAATTATGTGGAAATTTTCGAGGATACAGACAACAAGGACAATATTAGTTTTATACAAAAGTGTTATATTAAGAGTGGTGAGACTTATTTCTCCAAGTCAACCACAGTTTTCTCTAGCATATCCAAAGTTGTTGACCTAGATGAGTTGGGTCTTGTAGCAACAGGTAACTTGATACCACAAGTCTTAAGAAAACGAGCAAACATAACCTGTAAGCTTCTCCCGTACCCTGTTAAAGAGATACAGCCCTTGTCTCCTATCTCAGTGCTATCAGCCAAGAAGCGTAAGCTAGAACTGGATGAAATTGATCTAAAACGGAGGAAAATTGAGTTTTTAGAGGCTACAGAGAGCATAAAGGAGCAGCACAAACAACTTATAGAATTTGAGGAAGAAATAGAAAATTTGAGAGAGGAACTTGAGCCATATTTTTATTCACATTGGAGGAATTTTGAGCCTAGTGGGGTTTATAATGTGACTGCATTTTCTGTAAATAATAAGGGAAAATTTCCATATGTAGGTGTTTTAGGAGAAAAGGAAGGTTCGAAACATGTGTACATTGTAAAAGGGTATCACAAAAATGTTTTTCTAAATGCATACAACGCAATAGAAGACCTTAAGAAAGTGGGTTATTTTGTAATCCCTTACACTGACAAAAAAGAAATTATTTGTCTACCAAGGGAAGAAATTATTTGTGAAATTACTACCAATGGCATGACAAGCTATAATGGTAACACATTTCCAAAAATACAAAATCTAAAATTTTTGTCAGATGTATGGAAAAACTTGGAAGACACCCCATTCACACAGACAGAAGTGGAGCAGTATAATAACATCACAATGCTGGAAATTAAAGGAAAAGTAAAAGTAGGACAGTGCAAAAGATTAGAGAATCTACAAGAAGGAACAGAATTAGTCATTATTGCAATGAAAGAAGTGTACAATAGAAACAAGATACGGTATATTTTACAGTTTGAAAATCTGGAAGAATTGTATGTGTCAAACTATTGGTTGGAGGAGGAATTTGAGAGCTCTAACATTGATTTGAATTATAAAATTAGAATTAAGCTGGATGTTCTAAAGCATAACCCCAGTAGACATAAGGAAAGAGTTGTATTTTGTATTTAAGTTAAGGTATTGTAAATAGTCGAAAATGTGAGTGCAGAGAAGGTTGTAATCTAATGTGACATCATCCAGGCTAAGAGCAGTGATGGGTGGAACCAAGGTCATGTGATAGGGGGAGGAGGAGTGGGGGTCGCTGAAATTGCATCGCCGAAAGTAAAGTAAGGTGATTTCTTACCTATATGAAGATTTTAATGAGCATTTTTTCTTGGCTGTGAGAAAAATCATCATGTCTTTCGAAAATTTCGTAAGACATGGGTCTGGATGGGTGTTGAAGAAAATTGAATCACTGGATGTGAACGTGATTAAATATAATCCTATATACACATCCAGTTTCATTCAAACACCCCAGTTTTTGAAAAACAAAAAATGTATTATAAATGTCAAAAATCTTTCTGACGAAAAATGTTTTTTGTGGTCGGTCCTCGCATATTTCCATCAGAAACCAAGGAACTCGAACTTAACTGTAAAGTATTTGAGCAAGTTTGCTCACAGACTCAATATGCGAGGTGTAAATTTCCCGGTGACGACACGCGATATTAAGAAATTCGAAATACTCAATCCGGACATTGCAATTCACGTCATCGCGTATGACAACAAAAAATTTTTTCCCTACCGTACAAGCATTTTCCGCACGCGTAAACACCAAATTAATCTTCTAATGTTGAAAGGCGATGCAGGAAAAACTCATTATTGTTTAGTAAATACCGCGAACGGGAAAAATGGGCTATCGCGTCTTTTCTCCCACCTTTCAAAATGCAACGGTCAAGTACATGTATGCAATTTCTGTTTTCACCGGTTCACATCGAAGAAATCTATAAATGTAGACGGGAAAGCAAATTTGTTGAAACATATGGAACTTTGTTCCAAGTTTGAATCTCAGCGCGTTTCATATCCTAAACGCGGAGAGACAATTAAATTCAAGAAACTAGGCGCGACGTTGAAGAAAAAGTACACTATTTACGCGGATTTAGAAACATACGTTGTGAATATTGATAATGATGATGATGATGATGATTCCGATTCTGATGAAATTACACGTAGTTACACCAAGAAAACGGCGCGGCATATTCCTTGCGGGTATTGTTTCGTTGTTATAGATGTAAACGGAGAAATTGCCTACGGACCTGTACTCCATAGATCGAGTAGTTTAGACGAAAAAATCATGGAGAAATTTCTTCAGGAAATTACAGATCTTGGCGAAATTTTATATGAGGATATGAAACGTGAAATTCCGATGCAACATTTGTCCGAAAGTGAAGAGCGCGAATTTCAAAATTCAGTAAACTGCGGGCTTTGTGCTGAACCGTTCTCAGAAACCGATATTAAATGTCGTCACCATGCACATGAAACCGGTAATTACCTATGTGCAGCACACGTTTCTTGCAATTTAACAGCGCGTACTCCAGATTACATTTCGTGTTATTTCCATAATTTCTCCGGTTTTGATTCGCATTTTATTCTGAAATCGCTCGGTAAATGTAAAAAAGAAATTTCCTGCATCGCAAATACGTCAGAAAGATTTTTGACACTTTCGGTAGGCAAAATTAAATTTCTAGATTCCTACAAGTTTATGTCTGAATCCTTGGAAGTATTGGTGCGTAATTTGGTAGAAAGTACAGACATGGAAAAGAAGTTCGAAAAATTATTTTCGGTGTTTCATGATCCACCTCGCGAACACAGACAGCTCTTGTTGAAAAAAGGAGTATACCCATACTCGTACATGAGCTGTCCCGAAAAATTCGCGGAAACATCGCTCCCTCCCATTGAATGTTTTCATAATGACTTAACTGATACACCTCTGTCTCGCGAAGAATATGAGCATGCGCAAAGAGTGTTCTCAACATTCAAGCTGAAAAATCTGGGTGAATATCACGATTTTTATTTATGTTTGGACGTAATGCTATTAGCAACAGTATTTGAATCCATGAGGGCTTTTTTCCTCATACGGCCTCGATGTGACCCATTTTCTTTCCCTCGCGGACTTCACCTGGAATTGCATGTTGAAGTACACTAAAGTCGAATTGCAATTACTTACAGATCCGGACATGCATCTCATGTTCGAAGCGGGAATGAGAGGCGGGGTCTCATTTATCGGTAAACGTTATTGTGAGGCGAATAATAAACATCTACCTGAGACATACGATCCCTCAAAACCGTCTAATTATCTCCTTTACGTGGATGCTAATTCTCTTTACGCGGATGCTATGAGCAGACCCCTCCCTTTTGGGAATTTCAAATTCCTCACAGAGGAAGAAATTTCCAAACTTGATTTCGCGAATTTGGACAGCAATTCAGGAACTGGTTACATAATTGAATGCGATCTCGAGTACCCGAAAGATTTACACGATAAACATGCCAGCTTCCCTCTCGCGCCGCTACACTTAACTCCCCCGCGGGAATTGCTGTCCGAGTATCAGACAAATGAGAACGGTCAGGGAGTGACCAGAAAACTCATGAACACACTTTTTAACCGTGAAAAGTACATTGTACACTATGTCAATTTGAAACTCTACCTTCAGCTCGGTTTGAAATTATTGAAAGTACATCGCGTAATAAGCTTTTCCCAATCTCCCTGGCTGAAAAGCTACATCGACTTCAATATCCGGAATAGACAGAACGCGAAAAATAAATTTGAGGTATCTTTCTTTAAGGCCTGTTGTAATCTTTGTTTTGGTAAGACTATACAATCAGTTCGGAAACACATTAATGTTAAAATTATTACAGACGAAAAACGATTAGACAAGTACATTTCAAATCCGTTATGCAAACGCTGGCAAATAATTAGTCCGGACGTGATCGCGGTTTTCTCTCGCAAGTTGGAACTTAAAATGAACAAACCTGTCTATTCCGGCTTCAGTGTACTGGAGTTGAGTAAATTCCATATGTACGAATTCTTTTATTGCAAATTACAAAAAATCGTACCCTGGAACCGCGTAGAACTCTGTATGACCGACACCGACAGTTTTCTTCTAAACCTAAAAGTCGAAGATGTGTATCAGTTGATCAAAGATAATTTGACCCTTTTCGATACTTCTAACTATCCACCTACCCACCCTTGCTTTTCCATGGAAAGAAATAAAGTTGTAGGTAAGTTTAAGGATGAAACGGGCTCAAGGCCGATCTCTAAATTTATAGGTCTTAGATCGAAACTTTACAGCTTTTTAGTTGGTAATGAGAATGATGACGAGGTTGTAAATAAATGCGTAGCAAAAGGAGTAAAGTCATCGGTTAAATGTAGAAAACTTAATTTTAATTTGTATAAGAAATCATTGTTTGAACGTAGTGTACATGTAGAAAAATTTAGTATGTTAAGATCCTATAACCATAGTATGTTTCAGGTCGAATGTGCAAAAATTTGTCTGAGTCCTTATGACGATAAAAGATACATTGCAGAAGATGGTCTGAATACTCTCCCTTTCGGTCATTATAGTCTCAACACTTCAACTGATTGATCAGTATGTGCTGTGACAATCATCCAACACCACTAATTTGATTTGTCTGTTGTAAATATCATGAATATTATTAGATCTAAGCTAGCTTTAGAGCTTCATAGCGTGCCGCGTGTGAACTATCCCACTCGCAAATATGAACTGAAAAGTGAAAAAGATCTCCTTCAAGCAGACCTTATTGAAATGATAAGTTTATCACGTTTTAATAAGGGTTATAAATATATCTTAGTTGTTATTAATTGTTTTACAAAATTTGCATATTGTGTACCATTAAAAGACAAGACAAGTCAATCTGTATTTAACGCTCTCCAACCAATTATTTCTAAAAATAAGGGCATTAAGCTGTTCCAAACAGATCAGGGAACAGAATTCTTCAATTCAAAAGTTAAAGCATTATTAGATAAATATAGTATTAAACATTACCATGTTTTTACCGATAAGAAAGCATCCATAGTTGAACGGCTGATTAGAACACTTAAAGCAAAAATTTATAGATATTTAACTGAGCATGGAACAAAAAACTGGTTAACCAATCTAGACAGTTTAGTTAAAAATTATAATGCTACAGTGCACAGTTCAATTAGAATGAAACCTAAAGATGTGGGGAAAAAAGATCGTACACATGTTTTATCGTCATTGAATTCTGCATTCAATAGACGATATAAATTGAAAAATTCAAAACCAAAATTTAAGCTAGGTGATATCGTGCGAATCTCGAAGAAACGATTATTTTTCGATAAATCTTATAACATAAACTGGAGCGCAGAGTATTTTGTGATTCATTCTATATTTCCTTCCAAACCTATAACCTACTCACTGAGAGATCTAAACGGTGAAGTAATTAGTGGTCGGTTTTATGCAGAAGAAATTAAAAAAACGCAATTAAACGAAACAGAGAGACAAGTGTATTTGATTGAAAAAATATTAAAACGTGATAAAAAAGGATTGTTAGTGAAATGGATTGGATTTTCTAAACCTAGCTATATTAGTAAAGATCAATTATTAGATGAAAAATAATCAATTGTAAATAATCTATTGTAAATATCATGATGTACATTTGTTGAAAATATATTAGCTCCTCATAAAAAATTGGTTCTCATTTCGTAATATAAGAATCCATAATCTGTCTGATGATGTGGAGAGTGTTGCTCTGCATTCCAATCTCTGGGAAACGCCTCTCTATACATCATCATCACCTCGGTCATTGTTCAGTGGCTTATCAGATCACGCTCTGTACGTTTGTAATCATGAGCCAATTACCAATTGTTAACTTTGATACCTTAATTACAAATAAAGAAAAGCCTACATTTTGTAAAAATGGGAATCTGCTACCTCACAATGCGCGAATGTTAATAATTTCTCCTAGTGCTGGAGGAAAAACAAATCTCTTATTTAATTTAGTATTTGCTGAAAATGGTTTAAAATTTAAGCACATTTACTTATTTAGTAAAAGTTTATATCAACCAAAATATGTCTTTTTAAAACAGGTATTTGCAGGTTTGAAAAATATCGGATTTCACATGAAAGATGATGTGAGTCAAATTCCCCATCCAAACCGAATCCCTGAATATAGCTTGGTAATTTTTGATGACTTGCAACTGAGTAATGTGCCACAGATTAGAGAATATTTTACAATGGGTCGTCATCGTAATATTGATACTGCATATTTAATTCAGAGTTATGGTGCCACACAGAAACATTTCACTAGAGATAACGCAAATATGATTATTATTTTTAAGATGGATTTATTGAGTCTCAAATTAATTCACAGAGATCATGTTGGAGGAGATATGTCTTATAAAGATTTCAGTAAACTTTGTCATACAGTTTGGAATCGTAAACCGCATAACTTTCTTACAATTTTAAAAGAATGTACTATAAAGGAAGGAAAATATCGGGATTCACTGGACACGATACTTTCCCCTCAGTAGAGATTAATTCTTTGTACAGTCATGTTGTCTAAAACACATAAGAGTAGGAGGAGGAGGAGGGGGAGGAAGAGGAGAGGAAATAGCTTAGTAAATAACAGGAAGGAGAATTTAATAGAAACGATTAAGACATTACGAAAGGTGATTAGTGACAAGCATAAAAGCCTTATTAATTTTGAAAAACGAACGGATGAATTCAATAGGAAATCTCTTTCGCCATTAATTGAACCTATAATTGAATTGGGAAAAACCAAATCTACATTACATTCTAATCATGATGTAAAAAAGGAAGAAGTAAAAGAGGAACAAGAGAGTATGGAAATTGATAATGAAGATGATGATGATGAGTATGAAGATGAGGAAGAGGGAGAGGAGGATGATGATGATGATGATGATGTTGGTGCTAGCAGAATCAATGATTTGTTGAGCAAATACCTAACAGTGTTTCATAAGGAAAAGTTGAATAATTCAATTACTTATGGAGTTTCATACAAAGATCAAAGTGAAAAGTATTATATCGGTGATATACAGGTAATATTTGATAATGGATATATAGATGTTGATAAAGAAAGAATTCAATTAACTCGCGGATTACTCGAATTATTATTCAAAGCGAGACCAAACAGAAATCTTTATAATAATGATGAACTAACAACCTTGATTACAAATTCTGAAAAAGATACTGTGATGAGACTGCAATGTTCACCCGCTTTTATAGATTATTTAAAATTATTCATTCACAAAATGGCCTACGATATTGTAAGGAATTACGCAAAAGTTAGTTTTAATATGAATTGGATAGAAGCTAAACAACATAATTTGACTGAGGAACAGGTGGGAGATTTGATTACATCGAAAATGGGTCTTGCTCAATATGCTGGGTTTGTATTAGCCCCAAAAGAAAATCTATAACGAGCGGTAAGCATAGCTGGCGACATCACATTAGATAAGGAAAGTATAGCACGCGTCGAATTGCAGCAACAGAAGGTGTCATTTGCTTTGAAACGTTCGAACTGATAAGATGAGTGCTTATTTCGATTGCACAAGCTTTAATGAATTTTCAATTGATGCAGACCCACAAGCAAATTGGGGTTTTGACCATTTGGCTTACGATTGGTATACTGTAACCAATGTCACATTTCCTGATAGTGGAGAAATTTGCATACACATAATTGATAGTGAAGGAGACTTTAAAGAGGTTATCAACTTGCCCAATGAGTATTCTCTAGTCTTAAACAAGCATAAACTTAAAAGTTTTCTTTCACGCTCGTGGGAACTTAATGTCAGTGGAAATCGAATTTTCCTAAGAGAACTGCACCGATATTGATGATGTTGATACCCCAAGTGATATAGGTCTGAGGATATCTATAAATATTTTTGGAATGCTTGTTCGTACTAAATTTACTATAGATATTCTCGGAGAGCACACTTAAAAAGCAACGCCTGCGGTTTGTACAGCACATAGAAAATTTGTGAAATTTTTCTTAACTGTCGGGTGGAAAGCAAACCATACAGTATAAAGATGGATTCATTCATCTAGCATTCACTTTAATTTGACAGTAGAAATATGGATTTGCGCAAAAATTTTTCCTTATTTCTCGCGGATTGTGCAAAAAAACCGGTCTGAACTCTTGATATTAAGCTACTGATGTCCAGCTTGAAAATAACGCAAACCTCTAAGGGTAATCCAAAACTTCTTTACGTTGGCTTCTCTTATAGAAAAGGTAGGGAAATGGCCACAGGGCTGCAGGTCTCATGGAGATGTTTGTTCAAAAATTGTAATGCTTCCCTAAAAACTAATGCTAGCATCGATAAAATCACTAGCAAAGTATTAGCAAAACATAATCATCCCTCAGTTACTCATCAGACATCCTTTAATGTGGAGGATGAGAATGATGAGCAAAGCTCTTGTTTAAAAGAAACGATCAATCAATCACCTACGCCATCATTAACAGAAAGCTCAATATATGAGCCTGAAGGAAATAATACAGGGTTTTGTTCCACACCGGTGCAAGTTCTTGAACAGGAGAAATCCAATGTCAACGAGTTGTCTTCTTCACTGGTCGTACATGCGGACGATGGTAACCAGGATTGTGAAAACGCCGCTCTTAGAGACAAACTTAAGAAGCTAAGAACAGAATGGGAGGCGGCAGTTAATAGGTCAATCGAGAACGATATTAAGTTATTGAATCTTGCCGATAAATCTACCGCGGAGACTGGCGTCCAGACTGAGACAGAGAGCAGGATTGCTGACACAAATGAACCTGTAAATTGTTTATCAGGAGAGGAGGCTCCATCGGAGGCTGAGCAGCAAATGGAGGCTGTCCCCTATGAAATTATACAGGATTTGAAGGAAACTATTAACAAACTCAAAGAGGATAATAAAACCTTTACAGAAAAAATTCTACTGATGTCTACTTCAATAGAAGCTCTTGAGGCTGACAACTTGTTGCTCAGGAATGAGAAAGTTTTAGAGAGGATAGAGACTGACAAATGGAGAGCTAGGTATGACGAGTTGTACATTAAATCAAGTGATAATCTCATGAATGATTCGTCGAGCATTGGAAACAACAGAGGAGGAGCTACTCCAGCTCCTGGGAGTCTCTCCAGTTCTTTTGCGACTTCTAGGAAGGGATGTGAGGTGTTGACTGAGTGTGAAGAAGCGGACGAGGCGCAGCTCCATATGATTAGTATCTCGCAAAATAGAAGAAGTTTATTCAATGTGTCAAACTCACGTCCGGATCAGGCCAAAGTTCATCGTCTTGTGAAAAACCGGGTTAGAGACTTCAAAAATTCAAGTTTCTTGTCTCACAAAACTACGTCACCCCCAGTAGCAATTAGAAACAGCTTAAGTCAAATAAATTTTGAGAAAATAACAATATTTGCGGACAGTCATGGTAAAAATATAGTGAATCTCACGGCAAAAAGAGTAGACGGTAAGGTGACAGGAATGATAAAACCAGGTGCTAAATTCGAAGATGTTGCTTCAAGCTGTGAGCATGAGAGCAAAAATATGTCAGATCGCGACTTGGTCGTCCTGATGGGAGGAGGAAATGATATGGAAAAATTTGGTGCAAAAAAATTTCTAAGTTCTTTAAAAAAATGTTTATATGACCTGTCGCATGTGAATATCATACTCATGAATGTGCCTCGTAGATATGATCTTCCAATTTCTTCTAACATTCATCATCAAATAGAGAGAACAAACTTAGAGATAGCTAGAATTTGTCGACAATTCAAAAATGTTAGGCTTTTAGATATTAGTAACATAGGTCGGCGTTTCCATACACGACACGGGCTACACCTCAACTCGCTGGGAAAGCGCTACATATCTGATTTTATAAGTGGAGCATCCATGCAGGCAATCAATGAAGTGGAAGATTCAATACCTTTAAACTTGAAATAAACGACAAGGCTTCGCTGAAAGCTGCCTCTTTTAGACAAGCAACTGAAACTGTTCTAAATGATGAGGCCTCACTTGTTATGGATGGCGGCAAGTATCAGTTATCAATAAACGACAATCAATTGAACATAGAGCTTGATTTTGACGATAACACTTCGTTGACAACAGACAAGAATGACTCAGAGTGGATTTTACTGGTTCAGAATAAAGAATTGAGAAACAGCTCTACCATGAATCTTTTTCTTATTAATATCTGTTCAATGCGGAACAAAGTAAACCAGATAGAGCTGATAGCTGAAAGTAGACAAATTGACATCCTCTGCATAAACGAGCATTGGCTACGTGAAGATGAAGTATCATTTTATGTGCCCACTGGTTTTACATTGGCCGACTCATATTGTAGGAATACAAAAACGCATGGTGGCTCATCTATTTTGATTAGAGACTCATTGAGATTCAAGAGAATGGACGTATCAGATTTCACATCAGACAGCCTCTTTGAATTGTCTGCCATTAGATTATTGCCAGTGAATTGTATTATCCTATGTCTGTATAGAGCACCAGACTCCAATGTTAAGGATTTCCTTGTCAAGCTGGAGGAGCTACTAATATATATTACTTCTAAACCATATTCGTATGTTGTCTTAGCTGGTGATTTCAACATGAACATTAACATATCTGACTATGAGAAGACAGACGTAAAGCAATTTATAAATGTTCTAAGATCGTTTGATTTGTATAGCATGCACTCTCATCCAACAAGAGGTCATGCTTGTATAGATAATATTTTTTCTAACATTGATACTAATTCATATGATTGTGAAATCTATAAGCAAGACCTTGTATCAGATCATGCCGGAGTTTTGGTTCATATTCGTCAAGACAATTTTCTTCTCAAAGGGCCTAACCGACAGGATGACGAAAACAACTGTTGTTTAATAAGAGTAGTGTCTCCTAGTAGGTTATACAACCTAAGTCAATTCCTTTCAAGTCTGGACTGGTCACAGATATTCTATGTATGGGACGTGAACGAGGTAGTACAAAAATTTATGAATATACTGTCTCAAAACCTGACGACGTTTTGCCCTATGAAAACCCACAAAAATAGAGCCAAGGACTCAAACATGCATGTTAATAGTTGGTACACTCCTGAACTCAAGACCATGAAGAACCACCTGTTAGTCTTGTATAAAATTTGGAAGATCCGAGGTGCCAATGAAGACAAAGAGAGATTCAAAGATTTCAAAAAACTTTACACTGAAGCGATTGCTAGGGCAAAGTTGTCACTCAACGACAAGCTGTTGACAGAATCTAACAATAAATGTAAAACAGCATGAATCTAAACACAAGAATAAGTCATCAACTACAATCAACATTCCTCCTGAGAAACTGAATGATTTTTTTCTTAGTGCAAGAGTTCATGCTCAGGATATGTCTATCTCTACATCAATTACAATGGAAGATATGCTGGAAAAATGTAATCTCATCAATTTAAAAAATGTGGCTGCACCAAGATTTGCATGGAAAGAGGTTGACATTGAAACGGTGAAGTCCATAGTGGGAAATCTCAGTTCCTCAAGAAGTGAGGATACCTTTGGTTTTTCAAATTATACGGTGAAGAACATTATCGATTCGATTCTCCGTCCACTGACATGTGTAATTAATTTGATTATGATACTTGGAGCTTTTCCTGAATGCTTGAAAATGTCGATAATAAATCCAATCTATAAAAAAGGTGAAAAGGAACTGCCAGAAAGCTACAGACCAATAGCAATAGTCTCGATCGTAGGTAAAATCATTGAGGCATGTCTACTGAAACAGCTGTATGAGTACTTTGTAGAAAATAATTTGCTCAACCCCAATCAATTTGGATTTAGACCAAATCATTCAACAACTATGGCGATTGAAAAGGTTGTCAACTACATTCTTGAGAGCTTTGAAAGCCAATGTATGGTTGCTGGTGATCTACTGGACCTGAGTCGTGCGTTTGACTCCATGTCACATTCAATATTGTTTGAAAAGTTGAGATACTATGGTATTGAAGGTAGCGAGCTGACTCTGATTCAAAGCTTCTTGAGCAATAGACAACAGGTGGTAAAAGTAAATAATAAACTATCTAGCCCAAAGCCGTGAAAACAGGCGTCCCTCAAGGGTCTGTTTTGGGGCCGTTTTTATTTCTAGTGTTCGTAAATGATTTCAGTTGTAATATACCATGCTTTTCAATATTGTATGCCGACGACACTACAATTCTCAATTCTGGTGCGAATGCGGAAAATCTTATTCATGACCTTGACGTTTCAACAAAAACCTCAAAAATATGGTACAATGCCAACAGCCTCCGTCTTAATGAGACCAAAACTGAGAGGATATTATTTTCCTTGAAGAGCAGAATAGATCCTAGCCTAAAAAACTACACGAAGCCGGTCAAATTACTGGGCTTAATGCTGGACAGTAAGCTATGCTGGGAAGACCATATCGAGTTTCTTTGTAAAAAACTATCAAGAGTCACCTTTCTTCTACGTAAACTTAAACTATCAGTCAGCCCTGGAGTTTTGATGATGGCATACTACGGTCTCTTCCATTCACATTTAAATTATGGTCTCCGTTTATGGGGCAACTGCTCTTCTGCCAGCAGAGTGTTTCTATGGCAGAAAAAAGCCATAAGATGCATTGCAGGACTCAAATTCAACGAGTCATGTAGAGATGCTTTCAAGAAACTTAGCGTCCCAACCCTTGCTAGTATGTATATTTATGTAAATCTAATTTACATGAAGGAAAATGAAGATAACTTTATGAAACAGCAAGAAAATCATGATCACAACACAAGAAATAAATTTGACTTGATAAAACCTTCTATAAGGCTGCACAAGACTTATAAAAGCCATAAATACCAGCAGGTTATTCTTTTCAATAAACTTCCCTTAACATTTAGAAGTCTTCCAAGCAGCAAATTCAACAGAATAGTAAAAGAACTGCTGAGACGTAACGCATTCTATACAATAGAGGAATATCTCGATAGTCAAATATTGCAATGTTAAATGTACACATGTTAACTTTAAAATGAGAATGAACTACTCACCTTGTTTTGCCTGCTTGTACGGAATAACTTATTGTCGCGACTAATTTAAGACATTTTCTCATGGCATGACTGTACCTATTATAGCCTATTTATTTTTTATTTGTAGTTTTTAACTTGACACGATCCATATATATTATGTTATATTTGTTGATCAATAAACAATTCTATTCTAAACAATTCTATTCTATTCTATTCTATAGAGGAACATCATTTATGTCATCAGCTTTGAAAAATTTCCTACTATCAAAAGGAATTGCCAGCAGCAGAACATCGCCCTATAATCCAGCCGGTAATGGGCAAGTCGAACGGTACAATGGAGTTATATGGAAAAGTGTGATGCTAGCCCTAAAATCGAGAGGTTTGAACAACAGTCACTGGGAACAAGTTCTCCCCGATGCCCTTAACTCTATTCGTTCCCTATTATGCACAAGCACCAACTGCACACCACATGAGCGGATGTTTTTACATGCAAGAAACTCAAGTAATGGAAAACCATTACCAACCTGGCTATTGACACCTGGACCAGTATGGTTGAAGAAGATGACAAAAAACTCAAAACAAGAATCGCAAGTTGAAAAAGTTGAATTAATCGAGAGTAACCCTGAATATGCGTTTGTTCGCCACAACGACGGCAGAGAATCGACAGTCTCACTTCGCCAGCTCGCCTCATACCCCACGAGTGCCGATTGATATTAAGGGGGGAAGATTGTGATGATAAAACAGCTGTAATATTTATGATCTGTTATCTCTGTTACTAAGACACATATTTAATGTCGAATAAAGCTCGTGTTGAGTCCAATTCTATTACAACATAATTGATAGTTTTATATTGTTTAATGTAAGTTCATGTATAATTTACAGTGCTGCCAAGAAGAAAAATGTTACTCTCTTTCCAAACAGAAAAACTAAATTGTTAAAAATTAATAACTCAGAGACTTTAATTGGATATTAGAGACCAAACATATTTTGGGAAAATGAAGTTATTGTACCAACTAAACTTATAGAAAATAAGAAGATTTCCAATTTTAGTTTTGATGAAGTACATACTCAGGCCCGGCCCCAGGGGTGGGCGGACCGGGCGGCCGCACAGGGCGGCAGATTTTTTGGGGCGGCAAATTTTAAGGAACGGAAAATTTTAAATGCAAATAAATAATAAACTCAATGTGAATAGTAAAATTTTATGAGAAGCTTTTCCAAACTCAAGCTAATGAAGACATATATCTAAGATCAACAATGTCCCAGGACGTCTAAGTGGTCTAGCGAACATAAAATAGATCAGTCCCTAGATCTTGAAGAACTGGAAAAGGAATTTTTCTATGCAAAGGTCAGACGAGTTCTACTTAATTAAACAAGTGTGTTGAACAAACTCGTGTTGTAGCAATTGTAGTTTTGATTACTTAGCAAGTTAAATAGGCCCAATACTCTGTTGCAGTCTCTTGATTTAGAACTACCGTCTTGATTATGTTTTCTTATTGTGTACCGTATCTGTTCCGAACATAAAAATAGTTTAATCAGATATTTTGTGTTACTGTTCTAGTCCAGTCAATTAAAGATTATAGAGTGAAAAGTTTGGAACACAATTTTCAACTCCACAGCTCTTTTAAGGATAGTAAGAGGATTAACATATCAAAAGTCCTCACCCCTACCTCATGTGCTAAAGGAGTGGAGGTGGTTTGAAAGTACCATTTTTTCATTTTTCTCATATATCTCAGAAACTATGCATCTTATGAACATTTGTATACTGTACAAAATTGAAGCTCACAAAATTACCAACAAGTTTTGTTCTCTACATTATCTTCATATCTCTTATAGTTTCTGAGATATCCGCTCTTGAAGGTGAGACATTTTTTGAAAAAACACTTCTGCCTCCAATTTTTTCATCTTTTCGGCCTTATAATTTTTGAACGATTGATGAAAAAAAATCCGTGCTGATTATAAGCTGACGGAGCATCAAATATCTTCAATTTGATGATATTGCGTAAAATAGTGGGTGAACAAATATATATATATATATATATATATATATATATATATATATTCACCGTATATTTTCACTATTTTACGCATTCCCTACGACTGTTGCAGCAGTTTGTTGCAGCCAAATGAACGCCAGTTCTTTGGGCGTGACTTCTATTGGAGGAGTATTGGGGGGAAGGTGGCAAGGACTTGTCAAAGTCCTTATGTTCAGAGCCATGAATAGGGATGGGTAAGGAGGTGTTATTATTGAAGGATGCTCAATGGCTGTTGATTCTTAGGTTAAGGGTAGTGGTAGTTTCAACCACATAGATTGCCATGTCGTTTTGTTCACCGATGTGGTCCCCGGGCTCGACAGCCGAAATGTGGCTGCCCGACTTACTGACTTAGTACTTAATCATGATATTATCGACAGCATAGATGTCTGTATTAGAAACAAGATAAAAATGTTACCTTTTCACATTTCTCTTGGTTTATTTGGTTCGTTTCATATTTTTTCTAACAACTTATTAAAAAAAATCGAGTGTAAAATTTTGATGGTTTATCTTTACTTTTTGCAGGCACGTGTGTCGTCTCTCCATCTCCACAACCGGCGGCCAAGCGAGCAAAGGCAAAGCAGTAAAAACTCACTATTCAATTTTCTATTCTATTTTCAAATTTATTCTCGCCTATGAGAATAAAATTATGAGGTAACATTTTTATCGCCAATGTTCTTCCATCCTTATTTTGTAGCCACACTGGATGATGGCGTTATAAATTATTAAGTTAGTGACTTTGAGACTGAAGGTTTTCTCTTTATATCTCAAAATACTTTTTGTGCAATTTAATGGATAACGGAAAATGTGAAATTGTACTTTTTACTGTTTTTTATAACAGTAATTGAACTTATTATAAAAATAAGTTCACTCTGTACTTCTAATTCTGCGTTTGTAAACAAAAACAAAATCTTTTTACTTTGCTACTTACTCAAACAATGCTATTGTTTTACAAATAATTTCTATGTTGGTAGCAATGATCCATTTGTACTTTATAACAAACGTTTTCAGGGTGTCCACAGGGCGGGGAGACCGGGAATTTCGTTATTGAGGGAAATATACGGGAATGTTGTCGATATGCGGAAATGCTTCTTACATTTTTACACTTCCGTCAACTAGCAATGTTTTCAAGGACAGAGTTAAAATCTATCCGTTGAAAGAGTGGAGTAGTGATGGACGATGCAGGTTGGTGTATCAATACGGAGTAATATCGATATACCGAGAATTTTGAATTGATACGGCGTTTTATCGGTACACCAAACCGTGTCGATACATCTATACGTATCGGAAATGCATGTTGTATCGTTCGATATGTGTATTGTATAGGTTTTTCTCGATATTCACAAAAATCCATTTGTATAAAATCGAGTATACTGTATCATAAAAATGTTATTAGAAGAGAAAGAGCTTGGTAATGAGCATACTCATTGAGGATTAGGAGTCATAACGCTCAACGGTAGAGGGGAACACGCCAATACAAGATGGGGTGTTCTATTGTTATGGTCAAAATAGCATTATAAGATATCAAATCGAAAAATCCCATAAAATTCGCCAATCACCTTTTAATTGAAGTTCCAGACTCTAACCGGATTTTTTGTATAATTAGAGAAGTATTATTCAATCTTCTCATGCTTTAATAACAAATGTTTCTTTTCCAAATATTAAAGTAACATCATGAAACTATCAGCGCGTTTGTTAATGTAAGACTGATCGAACTTTCCCAGGTTGGAATCGAATCACATTACGAGTCCTATATAATGTGTGACCTGTTATATGATACATTTTAGTTAATGGACAAATTGAACTGTTAGACACTTTGACTTTTTTTTATAAAAATTATCGAGTTGAATGCGTTACTATAATTTTTCTTATGAGCTTTTGTCAATATTTGTCAATATTATTTTATTAATATACTGTAGAGTTGAGAACACATCCTATTTTTTTGTTGTATTATTAGAAATTTATTATTTTTTATTTCCTTGAAAATGCTAGAATAGTAGCTTATCACCTTTATCAAATAAAAAAATGTATAATCATGAGGAAGCAATTTTATTTTCCTATTTTCAACTCAAATTATACAGCATAATACATGTATCGGATTGGCAATTATGTAGGTTAGTGTTTGGTGAGAAGAATGAGAACGAGACGGGTTCAATATGATTGAGAGCCAACACTTGCTGCCTCTATTTTCTTCACGAGTAAAATGATGTGATTTCTGAACACTTACAATAAATCTTTCACAAAATGTGAATACATGTTAACACAAATTTACAATTAATCTTTCACAACATGTGAATACATGTTCGTACAAATTTACAATAAATCTTTCACAACATGTGAATACATGTTCGCAGCAAATTTTTAGTAGAGTAGAACATCAACATATACAGGCTTTATAGTACGGTATGCATATTTTATTTTTCGCCCCACTTGGATGTAATGAGCTGGTTTTCGTGCGTCATATGGAGGCCGAAAATGATTGTTTTCTGATCAGGCCGTTATAGTATATTTCGCAGCTAGGGTCGAAAATGTACGTTTTCCGGCTCGAGATCGCGGTTTTCAAGTTCGAGACAAAGTCGAGAACTTGAAGCGTTCAAGAGCCGGAAAAACATTTTTGCCCATGTTGCGAACGCTAATTTTCGCCACACCAAAAAAAAAATAATAATAATGTTAAGTTGGCAATTTTGGAAGCAAAATTTTAAGGTTATGCTACTATAAATCATACAATGTTAATGAGGTTATGATAGTATCATTGTATTCTATTGTTCGGTATCAAAACTACAAAATAATTCATATCAAGTTATAGAAATGATCATTTATTGATAGTTCAAATACCTATTTAATTATACTAGATACATAAATACATATTAAATTATAAAAAATAAGCATTATTGACAGTTAATTCTTTGTTTTTCACATAAAATAAATTATACAATTATTGTACTTTGATTTCAAATTCGATTCTTCACTTTTAAATACTAGCGATACGCACCTTTCTGACAATGGACAATGCAGCCAACATTATATATGTTGAGGCTATTTATAAATATTAAATTATGAAACAGTAATTTATGAAATATATTATAGACATAATACTGCGATTCACGATACATAATTATATGGATTATTACAGTCATTATGAGATTATCTCTCTATGATTTGTGAGATCGGACACGATCAGCTGTTATTCAAGGTCATTTTACAGCCCTAGGGCCATAAAGTTTTACCGGCCTGGTCGGAAAACAATCACTTTCGGCCTCCATATGACGCATGTAAACCAGCTCATTACATCCAAGTGTGGTGAAAAAATTTTTTCGCCCCACTTGGATGTAATGAGCTGGTTTACGTGCGTCATATGGAGGCCGAAAGTGATTGTTTTCTGGCCAGGCCGGTAAAATTTTTACGGCCCTAGGGCTGTAAAATAACCTTGAAGTCAGCTGATTCTGATTTGATGTGAACGTGTTTACAAAATAGTTTATGAAACGGAATAAGTTTATGCTTCTAGAATTGAATAAAGTATTTTGCAATAAGATACTATCATTTTATTTGGATGAATGAAATACAAATGAGATATTATAAACTATTCAAATTCAATTTTCAGAGTATAATAGAATCTAACCTCAAACCTCCTAGTACTGCGTTTATCACGGAACATAGTGGATAAACAGAATCATTTTATGCTTCTAGAATTCAATAAAGTATTCTGCAATAATATACTATCATTCTATTTGGATGAATAAAATACAGATAAGATATATATTATTATAAACTATTCAAATAATTCGATTTTCAGAGTAGGATAGAACTTCTAACCTAAACTTCCATTGACATTCAGATTGGCCAAATTTCAAGTGTGCTAAAACAGCTGATCAAAAACTTTTCATTATTTGTGTTTATCATTCAATAATTAAAACATTTATAATAATATCATCTTATTGTCATTTGGAAGAATAAAAAGTTTAAACTCAACCTCTTACATAATTGAACATAATCTTTTAGGTTATTTAGACAAATCAGAATAAAAAATAAAAATACTTGAACAATTTCCTGATATTCAGATTACCTCAGAATTGCTAGAGCTATGACCTTCCACTTTTGCTTTTGGAAGTGCTTATAATAGACAATAAATTATTTTCATATATATATTGTTTATTTTTCTGTGTGGCGAAAAATAACGTTCTCACCATGGGCAAAAATGTTTTTCTGGCTCTCAATCTTTTCTAGTCCTCGGCCTACGGCCTCGGACTTGAAAACTGATTTCGAGCCAGAAAAGTCTCATTTTCGGCCCTAGGTGCGAAATATACTATTATGGCCCTAGGGCTGTAAAATAACCTTGAAGTCAGCTGATTCTGATTTGATGTGAACATGTTTACAAAATAGTTTATGAAACAGAATCAGTTTATGCTTCTAGGATTGAATAAAGTATTTTGCAATAAGATACTATCATTTTATTTGGATGAATGAAATACAAATAAGATATTAAAAACTATTCAAATTTAATTTTCAGAGTATATTATTAGAAACCGACCTTTAACCTCATAGTACTGCGTTTGCCACGAAACCTGGTGGATAATTTTGGAACTACTTGGGCAATTTCCTTGCTGCTGAACGTTTGACAAATAGTTTATTATGAAACGGAATTAGTTTATGCTTCTAGAATTGAATAAAGTATTCTGCAATAAGATACTATCATTTTATTAGGATGAATGAAATACAAATAAGATATATTATAAACTATTCAAATTCGATTTTCAGAGTAGGATAGGACTTCTAACCTCAACTTCTGATAACAACCATTGTTGACATCCAGATTGTCGATCCAAAACAGCTGATCCAAAAATTTTATTCAAGAATCAAACCATTCATAATAAAATCATCTTATTTCCATTTGAAAGAATAAAAAAGTATAAACTCAAACTTCCACATTAAAACATTATTGAACATAATCTTTAAGGTTATTTAGACAAATTGAAATCCACCCAAACCCAGCTTAGGTACTGCGTTTTCCACTAAACCTGTTGGATAATTTTGGAACTACTTAAAACTACAAAAAACAACCTATTTTTTCGGACATGTTATTCATTATCAAAATTTGGGAACAGAATATTTTGGGCCATGCCTGTTGTTCTTTCCCGATCATATTTATATGGTATGTAATTGTATTCACTGAAAATGAAAAAAACAATATTTGGAGAATTTCCTGATATTCAGATTACCTCAGACTTGCTAGAGCTACGACCTTCCAGTTTTGCTTTCGGAAGTCCCTAATAAAACAATTATTCTCATATATATATATATATATATATATATATATATATAGGGCTTTCGGAAGTCCCTAATAAAACAATTATTCTCATATATATATATATATATAATATATATATATATATATATATATATATTATATGTAAAAGAATTAACCGGGTACATCCGTTTGTTTTGACTTACTTGAGTCTCAAGTAAGTCAAAACAAACGGATGTACCCGGTTAATTCTTTTACATATAATATATCCATCCGCGAAACACTCAAATGTAATATATATATATATATTATATATATATATATATATATATGGATATATTATATGTAAAAGAATTAACCGGGTACATCCGTTTGTTTTGACTTACTTGAGACTCAAGTCTATTATATATATATAATGTTTTATTATTTTGTATGGCGAAAAATAGCATTCGCACCATGAGCAAAAATGTGTTTCCGGCTCTCAATCTTTTTTAGTCCTCGGCCTACGGCCTCGGACTTGAAAACCGATTTCGAGCCGGAAAAGTCTAATTTTTGGCCCTAGGTGCGAAATATACTATTACACTAATTTTGAATAAGATTTTGTCTTCACTGGCATCACATGATCATAGGGATTAGTATATTTGTATGCTAATGACATCAGTGTGTGATCATTTGATTGATATCATCCTGTTGGGCTGCTAATAAATAATAATATCGAGTGACCTGGCTGGCTCAGGTTTGGTGATAGAGTTTTTAGGTCGCAACTGATCAATTTCAAGGCCTCTGACATGACCTAACAACTGCTTTTTAGGCAGCCGAGACCAAAGATTCAACTTGTCCATCCGAAACACGGGAATGATCCGAGAAATAAATCTTGCCCGGGCTGGGATTTGAACAACATCCACTTCATTCGAATAGAAATCACAACAACTTCCTCCTAGATCTTATCCTGCAAATTTGATAGTATATTGTCCTTCAATAGAGCGCTCAAACTATATAAAATATTTAGAATAGAATAGAATCTTTATTGCAGCAATATCTGAGGTCATCAGATACAATACAAGTGTCAAATATATACAACATGATACAAAATAAAAATATATTACATCAGTAAGTTACACTATCAGTACCCTATGATAATATGTCACCTGATTTTCAACTTATAACCGAATATTCCTAGCTAATGTATAAAAATCTTCAATCTTGTTTAAAGGGTTAGCTGCTAAGAAACGTTTAATATGAATTTTAAAAGTTCCATTCTCCATATATTTCTAAGATCTTCAGGAAGTGGATTAAACAATTTTATTGATAAAAATAGAAATGTTCTTTGTGTACTAGAATAGGTATAGGTGTCTAGAATAGGTAACACCCGAAGCTTGTTGAAATCACCCCTATTTCTAGTGTTATGGCTATGAGCTCCACAAACTTCTCCAAATTTTCCTTAACATAAATAAGGCTCTGTTGTACAAATATTGAAGGTGCCATTAGGAGTCATAATAGACTAAAAACAGTTCCAATAAATTCATTCAAATCGAAAATAAAACCTGGCTGCTGGATAATAGAATCAATCATGGGAAACAATATTAGTTTTATGAACAAAATCATACTTTTTATTCTCATTTTTTTTCATTATTATAAATTTTTCTGTTCTATAAGAATTCTTGTGTTTTCAAATTTAAAATTTTGAAAATAAATTAGAACATTATTTTCAAGCAGTACCGTAGTTGATTTATAAATTTCAGAAATATCTTTGTATCTACTTTAAATCGATTGTATTACTACTTTTATTATTTGTAAATAATCATAGTTTATACATACCGTATACTAAACAGAATGAGTCATAGGCCTATGTAAGGGAACCCATATAGGTTGGAGACTTGTAGATACCCCAACTGCACAATGGACTTGCTGGGAACTCGTTCCAAGTCCATTTGCCCAAGTCCCGAAGCTTGTTTTAAACTCAGGGACACAAATCTAAAGGCTTGGTTTCGACTTGGTTTAGAGACCGAAGTTGGCACTTGTTTGACTTGTTCTAAGTTTGGCTCCCCAAGCCTAACCCAAGTCTCAACATCAAACCCACCGTGAACTCATGTGCACAAGCCCACTCTAGGCTCACTCTGATAGGCTTGTTTTCGACTTGGTTTAGAGATTGAACACAAACCCACCGTGAACTCATGTGCACAAGCCCACTCTAGGCTAACTCTGATAGGCTTGGTTTAGAGATTGAACACAAACCCATCGTGAACTCATGTGCACAAGCCCACTCTAGGCCAACTCTGATAGACTCACTCTGAACTTGCTATGATCCAAGGTTTTTGGTTTAGCCCTCAACAATTTTCAAATTATAGGCCTATCATCTCTTTTTATTTCTTATCTCTTGTAAAAAAGTGGAACAAGTATTATTTGTTGGTGACTATAATGAATTTTTTGTCTTTGTTGTTAAATAATTTAATTCAAGAGTTAAACTATAATGTTTATACAAATCAATTGCTATCATAATCAGATGATAATAATAATATTCATTAGTATTAATATTAATAAAAAAATAGTTAAACACTTTTATTAAATTTATTCAACTATAAAGACAAATTCATTAGTCATCAACAAAAATAATGCTTGTATTCACCTTTTCTCACAAGAGATAAGAGATAATAAAATATATATAATTTATAATAAAAACACTTCACTCACATGGGCTACTTTCAACAAATTGATAAAAACAATACAAAATCTTGTAGTACCCTTTATTTTTTAAAATAGGTCAGCACTTCAATTTTTTTATATTGTTTTTAATAATTTATAATATATGAAATCAGAAGCATTTTTTCTGTCTCTGCCAATAATGATTAAAAAACATCAAAATGACTTATACTGAATTGATTACGCCTAAAACCCTCTCATACATGTAAAAAGCTTCAGCAGACTAAATTTAAATAAGTTACAGCAGTTACACCAACCAACAAATAGAAGGACAGAAATTCAGATGAAGCTTTGATTCAGATTCTTTGATCTATAAAACATGAATATAACCAAAATATTTCCATTATTCTAAGCAACGAACAGCCAAAACTCTAATTTAATTACCGTATTATATATTTAATACTGTATAGAAGCTGTTTCACGACATTCATTTTCCATTCATATTTCAGCCCACCTTGTTATATGAAAGCATTTATGTTTTCATTATAAATACTGAAAGATAGATTTACCAGATTAAAATAAAGACTAAATATTATCATTGTTGAGTGATAAGCAATATGACCTAATTCATATAGATTACAAATTATCTGTTAGGTTAAGAAAACAAGACGTTCACATTTCAAGATGATTTTATTTATTAACTGGCAGGTCGCTCAGATTACAATGCTGCAATGAATTGCAGTTTTGTAGATACAGTTTTCAAAGCACAGGAACGAATATTGAACAAGGACAATCGTTTCCCAACTAGTGAATTGTTGATTGAAAACAAAGTCCTTAGTGACAGACAATTGTATGCTCTAGTCTTACTCATCTATACAAGGAAAATTACAAATTTCAGTATCTTAATAGCTCATAATCATGACTGGAATAAGAAACCTAAATTTTTATAATATAGCCTACCTAGAATGAATACCGTACAGCGTTTGGACAGAGAATGGTGGAATATTTAGGTCCAAGAATACACAACAAAATTAGCCAAAGAAGAAGGGAACATAAATAAATTTAAGCAAATGATGAGGAATTGTTTCCATGAAATTGGGATAAATATACTGTAGCAGCGAGGAGCTAATAGTTGGTAGTAGGCTATATCACCTATATAAGGAAAATACTGTATATCAATAATAATATTAGTAACATTATAGTAGTTGGTATTAACAAGTAATGTTAATACAAGCAAAGGCTTCTCTAGTGATGATTATCCTTCCTCTTCTTCATTTTTGTTTGGAACCTCGCCCACCTTAGAACATCTGTAAAAATACATGCAATATATGCATAAGACTATGAAAATTATGAACATTATAAAGTAACATATCAAATAAAAATGTTATACTTCATAACCATGTTTAGAGAAGGCTCAAGGTACAGTGATTATATTAAGAGTGACTATCTCTATACAGTCACTGTAGTCCAGTCAATATAGACATAAAAAAGGGGGTGTGCTTGCAATTTATATTGTAGTTCTGATTTTTCAAAATATTATTTGTATACATGAGAGAAGTCTAGAACCAAATTCTACTTGCAAAATTTTCTTGTGCTATAATATACAGAGTGGCCCAAAAACCTCGTATTTTCGGTTCATATTTTCCAGTTTTCAGCTATTTCCGCCAAATCCAGTGATCGGACAGAAACATTTTCTCTCGCCTTTTTTAAGATTAAAAAATTCTGAATGAAATGAGATCATTTGGAACTCTCTATCTCCAACGAGTACTGAGTTATGATTTTTCAAAAATGAGTGAAATTTTATGAAAAAAAAAGCAATTTTGATGATTTCTAGTATTTGATCAACAATATATCCTGATTGTTACAATCTAGATGTAAAATTCAAAAACACTCTGGGCGTAATTTTGTGCTCTAAAATCTGAGACTAGGTAGAGCGCTCTATCTCATATAGATTTCCAGGTACACCTGACAACAATGCTCCTTGTATTGTGAAAAACACCTCATTTTCAGCTTCAACCATCATCACCATCTATATTGTCCTCACAGTGATATTTTGCACAATGATATAAATTTATTCATGAGATTATGTTATATGAGAATCACCCGTTAGATGCACTTCATTTCAGTGTTTCCTAGTGGAGAGGCGCGCTTAAGGACACCTCAAGGATAAAAAATTCAAATACTTATAACTTTTTACACAAAGCTAGGATCTCATCGTACTACACTTCATTCTTCTTGGCTCATCAAGGCGGTTCAAAATCATGAATCATAAGTGAAATTATGAGGTCTATTTTATCATGGAAGGAATTGTCAGTTTGTTTTTGCAAAGTGTTTGATTTGAAAAGTTTCTTTACCGTAGGTAAATAACCGCCATAATATGTCACCCATTGGAGGATATGTAAAAGTGCTCAACAAAGAGCAACTTATAAGACTGTACTCACAACTAATACTCACTTTCAGGATAAGTTATTGGTGGAATACTCTACCTTAAGACGTACAACTGAATTTTAACCCCTCATAAGGGGGTGACTAGGGGGTTGTAACTCGAATATTTTAAATGTAAACACCCATTGTGCGCTACATCATTTTAAAGGCCTTTTTAAAACAAGGAAGATAGCATCAATAAAAATGTTCTATGATACTTGTATCCAAAATGGCCGCTGATTGAAGTTTTAGGTTTTAAATAAATGATTGGTAAAGTACGGTACCGTAATGAAACTTGAAACTACTTTTTTGAATGAATACTAATACGAAATACATTGAAAAAGCTGGTTATTTATTTAGTAATATCTGTGTTTTAGAAATGACAATCATTATTCTGTCAAGAGTCAATAAATTATTGCTAAAATAGGTCTATTTATCCATTGATTGACTTTTTCAAGGAAGAAATGAGATTTATAGGCTGCATGGATAGATAACATAGTACCTAATAAAGTTACATAGGTAGGCTACTTTTTAGTAGCCAATTCAGGTTACATATTTAATAATAGATCTATGTTATAAATCTTTCGTACTTTTAATAGTACAGCATAACATTAATATATTTAAACTGTACTATATTAGCAATGCAACTTTCAGTTTAGACTTCTGTTTTAGGTCGTTTTACATTGGAGTGTCCAAGCTAGTCGCGGGCATTTAAGTTCGTTGTTGCGCTCACCGCACTTGGCGAGACAACAGATTTTTGTGTCTCACCATACCATTGCTGTCTCAAAGGTGTCCCACAGGCTTCTAAGCCTGGTTTCAAGATGTAATACGGGCTCTACACTCAGACACCTTTGGTATTTCAGCCTGATGATGTACGGTAATACTCGCCAAGTATTTTGAAAATCGCGCTCTTGAAACCATGTTCACAGACAAATCCTTGATCTTCGTACAAATTTCAACAAATCGAAGTCGAATGTTTGTAAAAAAAAATATTTTTGCGATTCCAATGATTAAATAATTCAATTTTTTCTTCAGAAAGCCACATCAGTTGCGAGAACGTTTTAAGAGGTGGCCGGAATTCCAGCACACCTACACCTATAAAAAATCCAGTGGCACAGCAATTGCTTCAACCAGCCGGATGACAGCTTTTTCAACGCGTCGAAAGTGAAAGGGTTTGTATGTATGTATAGGGTGGATAGGCCTACAGAGTTGCAGGTGAGTACTTAGTCAATGAGTTCAATATGTCAGTTGAATAGTATGAAGGACAATACTAGTGATTCTATGAACAGTCGACCTTGCATACGGTAGCTAAAATTATATTATATTAAAGGTGGTACCAGTAGAGAAAACTTCAATTCCAAACACTTATCATGCTATAGTGTGGTCCACGTTATAATGACAGTATTTGATCAACATTGATGTTGCTATAGTGAGGTCCACGTTATAATGACAGTATTTGATCAACTTAGGTTTCGCTATCCTTGTCTATTATTCGACAAAGCTGGTGTTACTATCCTTTTATAGGTCCACAATGATGCCAATTATGTTTTTGACAGTGTAGAAATATAATTAATTGATGGAGAGAATCGGCATCGCTATTCTTCTATCTTTATCTACTGCCATTATAACGTGGACCGCACTATATTCTTGTCTATCATAAGACAGAGCAGGTAGCACTATCCTTTTCTAGCTCCGCAAAGATGTCAAATCTGTTTTTGATGACATACAAATATAATAAATTAAGGCAGAGAATCGGCAACGCTGTTCTCCAATCTTTATCCCTTGCCATTTTAGCATGAACCTCACTATATATAGGTCCAAATGCACAAAAGTATGGATACTCCTGCAATTATTTTTGTAATTTTGTAAGCCCTCTTGAGACAAAATAGACCCTAGATGAACTTCTGTACCAAATTATCTGTCAATAAGTTTTTGAAAAAGCTTAGAAAACGCTCATAAACTGACAATTTTGGGCAGATCTTTGGCTTATTCAAAAATACTTTCGATTCAACATTTTTACACCTCAGCTAAGCCTGGGTACAAAATTTAAACATTTTGTCTACTGCCATTATAATGTGTACCTCACTGTAGATGAACTTAATCTAAAAGGTTCTGTCTAATTAGAATTCAAAAGTAGAAGGAAAGGTAGGAAGGTTAGGTTTTGCTTTACAAATAAATTTAATGTTTGTATTATTACATATTATGGTTTGTTCATATTTTTGTATGATAAACACAAAAAACAATATCGTTGACCAAACTGCTGATTCGAGATGATCCAAGAAACTGGAATCTTAGATGAGATAAATGTCAGGCAAGGAATTTGTTCAGGTAATAAATAATTAAATATTCATTTTTATTTTATTCAATCCTGTTCCACTATCTGCTTCGAGGAACTGGGATTTCTGTCAGTGTTTTTGATGGAGAAACTTTTTTTGACCACCAGGTGTACCATACTTTAGGAATGCAGGATTCCAGTGACTAATAGAAAAGAAATCACTACAAAATTGTAGTGGGTGTCGCGTTTTGAAAAAAAAATCGTGTATATATGTATATGTATTCTAATTTCCATGAATGGATCTAATTCCTATCATCATCGTGTAATTTGATTTTTTTAAATTTAAAATTCATATAATCCGCGTTTTATTTGACGCAGCCGTATTGTGCTTCTCGTACCTTGCACTCTTGCTGCTTGCACTGCTATCTACAGATTTCAGTTGGTAGACTCTACTAAGCCAGAAGGATACGCGAGTGTGAATAGATTTTAACAATACCTTTATTTATCTTTTATATTAGTGTTATCAGTGTATTTCTAGTGATATGCGAAATAAATGTTCAAAAATAATGTTTTTTCGTTAAAGCATTGTTTATTTTGATGGATGGATCCAAAGATAGCCTGGTTCCAGCCCGAACAACTAGGCCCGTCCAAGGATTTTTGGTCTCTCGTCTGGGATGCTCATGAACCTGTAGATAATTTGAAAATTGGAGATTTGAACAATCAAAAATTTCATGAGAGTATAAGCTCAGATATCTTGATCAACAGTGATTTGAATATAAGGAGAAACCAATTGAATGCTGCAAACAATAACAATAATAATCCTGCTTCAACATTCGGCATGAATAAAAACCACGCTTCCTTGATTGGTGTACACGGTGGATGTCCCTGGCGACCTCCCAATAAGATGTATAATCAAAAATGTATTATTGGGTGAGTGGATTGTCATTTACTTCTCATAATACCTTTTCAGTGTACTATTTCATGTCTTTCTACCACAAAGATTGATCATTGAAGGTGTATCATAGGCTTGATTAGTAGAACCAACTTCCAGATGAAAGGTTAAGTCATATTATCGTATATATAGGTACCTAAATTGGCAAATTCTTTAAAATTACTAGATATTATGTTGATACGTTCATCCGTATATCGGCTCAATTCATTCCTAACACTTCTACATTTTATTTATTTTCCTGTACATTAATTTTACTTTGGTTGAAAAGGCAGATCTACAGGGTAATTATTTTGAAGGCCAAGTTACTTTCTTCCAGTGACCGTCAAATCGGATAGTTGAAGCTCATCGCTGACAAAAATATTTGGTGTATGATGTTCTTGAATTGATTTGTAGAAAAACTTGAACTCAATATTAGGCCTAGATTAAATTATCTTTTTAATAAACTCTTTATTTATAAGAAAGTTCACGGGCGGGGCTTACTAAAATCTCCCCTCAGCTTCTCATGCTTACTTCAATTTTACATTTATAGACCTATTCAGTTTATAATTAGATGCTTTTGGTTATGTTGTAAAAATTGTGCTAAATTACAATAAAATTGAATTCTGAAATATAATAGGCTATTCTGAATATTATTATAATATGTAGTAATTGAAACGTTATCTTATTTGTAGTAATTTAACGTAAGGCTTTCATTTAGTTAGGGTTGGGTAAGGTGTGTTTCTTGTCACTTCTGTTGTCTTCGCCGCAGTCTGCTGATCGGGGAATCGGCATTGTCCCTGAACGAGGTTTTCCACAGCACTAGCCGCTATCTGAGGTGTTTGTATGTATCAATGCTTCTCGATATATTCTGCAACGGTGTAATAAGGCCGGTCCATTAAGTACCTCTTCAAACCCTTTGCTAGCGCGTCGTTGTTTTCTAGTAGTTTTAGACTGTCTGGGAGCAAGTTGAACAGGTATGCCCCTGCATAAGACGGAGAATCGCTGAGCTTTTTCAATCTATGTAGTGGGAGGTCTATGTTGTGATTAATGTCTTGTCCCATACCTGTGCCTGTCTTGTCTCAAGATTTGGTTTGATTTCTTGACCAAAATAATGACTTCCAAGATATATAGGCTATAGAGACTGCCGTTAGGATTTCTGGTTTTTTTTTTGAAAAGGGGTTTGCAATGTTCAATGTAGTTGGCTCTTAGATTATTTTTTATTGCTCTCTTTTGGATTTTTAGAACTCTCTCTAGATTTTCTTATGCAGATGATCCCCAGGCTGCTATACCATACCTCAAGTGTGAGACAAATAGCAAGTGGTAGGCATTTATTGCTGTTTTTTCATCGGTTATATTTTTATTCTCCCAGTGAAAAATGTTGCTGATGAAAGTTTTCTACATAGACACTCTATAATTATGCTGTTTCCATGACAGGTGATTGTCTAGAATGACACCAAGAAATTTTGTGTATTCGACTGTTTGCACAGTGCTGTTTTGTTCATGCTGTACATGGTGAGTCGGCGTGAAATTTATGTGCACTGTTTTGTTGTTGTTAATTGCCAGTCTCATTTCGTTGGATATTAGTGTTGCTTCTGCAAGCGTACAGTCAACAAGGCTACACCCCTCCTTACAATTCGGAATGAGTTTATTGATGTTTTTTCTTGAAGATCCAATTCCACATACTGCCTTCTGCCCTTTAGATAATCTTCGATCCATTCTAGTGCACTCTCCTGGATTTTCATATATTTCAATTTAGTTTTGAGAATTTCCCAATCAAGGACGTCAAACGCTTTGCGGAGATCAATAAAAAGCCTTGAGGTCGATTCTTTGTTTTTTCATATTTTGCTTATCTCGTCATACAAATCAGATACTGTTTATGTGCTGTGGCTCTTTCGGATTTATCTCCTGATTTATGCTTTGAATAAATCTTTGCTATTTTCAATTTTTGCGGGAATTTTGCCTGTTTGAATGATTAAACTCATCAACATGATTCATTTATTATATGTAGGATAGGTTCCTTTATTTCATTCTCGCAGTACTTCAGGATTTTACCAGTTATTTCATCATGGCCTGATGAGTTGTTTGGCGTTAGTCTTCTGAAGATATGGTGCAGTTCGGTTTCAGTGATGGTGTTGAATTGACAGAACACTTGGGCATTTTTCCGAACTACCAGATTCTCTATACCATTTTGGCTGCTATGTAGTTCAGTAATTGGTTGGGTGAAATATGTGTTGAAAATATTGCAGATCTGATGTGGGTCAGTGATTTTTCTCCCCTGAATAGTCAGGTGGAGGTTTTCTTGATGTTTGCATTTCAGTTTATTCCTTTCATCGTTGATTGTTGTCCATAGCGCTTTGGGCTTATTTACTGCCTGGTGAATCTTTCTGCTTAGCTGTAATTTCTTTTTGTTTTTTACTTCTTGATCATAGGCTTTTTTATTTTCTAGGTAGGCCTATGTTACTTTGTCATCTGTTCTGCCTGTAAGTGTGTATTGATCATAAGCAATCTGTGTATTTCTTTTTAGCATTAACGTATCATTATCCCAGAAGATATGATTTTTATTTGTTTTTATCTTCTTTGATTCTCTTGGCATGGTTTCATCAAGGTTAGCTCGAAGGATCTTTAGAAATGTATTGTATTTGTCCTCCACAGTACGAGATGCTATCACTGTTCCCCATTTAGAGTTTGAGTTTCAAGTTTTTTCCGAAAAAATTAAGGTACCCCAATTTCTAAATTTCTATACGTTTCAAGGTCCCTGGTTTTTGGGTATTTGTGTGTGTGTGTGTGTGTGTGTGTGTGTGTGTGTGTGTGTGTGTGTGTGTGTGTGTGTGTGTGTATGTGTGTGTGTGTGTGTACGATATCTCATCTCCCAATTAACGGAATGACTTGGAATTTGGAACTTGAGGTCCTTACAATATAAGGATCCGACACGAACAATATCGATCAAATGCAATTCAAGATGGCTAAAATGGAGAAAATGTTGTCAAAAACAGGGTTTTTCGCGATTTTCTCGAAAACGACTCCAACGATTTTGATTAAATTTATACCTAAAATAGTCATTGATAAGCTCTACAAACTGCCACAAGTCCCATGTCTGTAAAATTTTCAGGAGCTCCGCTATGCAAAGTATGATTTTAGATTCCCAATTATCAGGCTTCAGATACAATTTAAACAAAAAAAAAAATCGAGTGGAAAAGATTGACCATGAAAATCCCTACAATTAATGTTCAGTAACATTTCCACCTAAAATTGAAAATAAGCTCGAAATTCGAGAAAATTTGATTATCCAATTGCAAACTGTTGGCAACTGTTGATTCTATTGAACGATTCAGTATGAAGAGATAGCAGACCTCGTATGTCTCCAGCGTTATTGTCCTGTCACCAGCTAGCTGGCTCAGATATTTCTTTATAAGTAGACTTGAGATGCGCGTGAACACTAGCGACAGGTGATCAATTCTCATATCGGCAAGGAAAGTTGTGAGTGCGCCACACCAGATTTTTCAAGTTTGTCCTTGAGAAATGTCTTGCATATATCTGTACGTTGCTATTTTAAAGTGCCACTAATTCAATTTATTATTACCTACTTCTATGATTATTCATTAGCAACTTATAGGTTCTTTGAATATAGAGGAAATAGAGACTAATGTTTGTATCTCGTGTCTGTTTTAGACTCCATGAAGAAATAGAGGATTTCTTCGAATATATGTCACCGAATCCTGAAGAGCACAATATCAGAATGTCTGTCGTGAAACAGATAAAAGAAATTATAAAACAGTTGTGGCCATTTGCCAAAGTCGAGGTCTTCGGCAGCTTTCGAACCGGACTATATTTGCCTACAAGGTAAAAATATTATTTATAAATAAAATATTATTCCAGTATTATTCACTCTATAAGTTAGAGCTAGGCGCGCGGCTATAGTCGTGCTATATTCGTTATATTAACAGTCTTTCTGAAATAGACTAAAAAACTTCGTAAGTGGTCTCCTTACATCAAGTTCAAGTTAACCTCAAATAGAGCAGTGAAGAAAGAAAAAAACAACAAAAAATCGAAGATAAAAAACGTTTGTTCGAAGCCTTTCACTGTGAAGACACAAGAATGCATGACGACATGTGTGAACACACTTTTCCTATCTTTAGTGGTCACTCTCAGGGAATCGTAGACCTTTTTGTCCAAAGCGCACTCTACCCTATTAAATTCAAAGGAGACAGAACAGATGAAAAAAAATTGCAAATTAAAAAATCTGCTTTTTGATAATTGAATACCAGATTTTTAAGGTTTGAGTGCGTTTTAGAATAAATTAAATTAGGTTTGAGTGCGTTTTAGAATAAATTAAATTAGGTTTGAGTGCGTTATAGATAAGATCAAATCATCTACAATTCTTTGTTCGATATAAAATATTGTTAAACAATAAATATTCTAGTTATTCTCAACATTATTTCAGTTATTCTCATTGAGGGTAGGCTACATACTTTTAGTTGGTTTTATTCGATTTCTCAGTCAATTTTACATGAGAAGTGATCTCTCAAGTATGATGAGGCTGCCACAAAATAATGAAATTATAAATGTCGAGAATAGTGTGCAGTCTCCCACCATCACTATCTCGGTAATGATGCATTTTGAGACACATGTTTAATGCAACTTTTTTCTTCATTTCGATGTGTATTAACATGTTTGTGTAGCCCGTATTAACTATAGCCGTACTGTCACAGAATACATACAGAAAGGAAACTTCCTTTCTAACCATGTACTTCATAGGGCACCAAGACGCCATATTGTAGGGAATCATATCTGTCTATAATTTCAAATCACACAAGCTGAATTACACTCAAAATACTATTAGATCAAATAAATTAAATCAATTTAAATTAATACATTGTATCCAAAAATATGTTCAATATTATATTGTATATTCATGACTATAATTTAGTAATCAGTGATTGATCAAACATTTATCAATTGTGATACAAACTACAATATTCTTAGACAACGAGACAAAGCTGAACAGCTGATAACTTGAGATGGAAGTTGCTGCTAAATCGTTGCAAATTTAGGGTATAGGTACAGCTAAATAAATATACTGTAATAGACTACAGCCGTTAATACAGAGTCGTCGTTTCGGAATTGGACCTTCAGTTTTACTTCAGAACCGGTAGACCTATCAGCACCTATTTATTCATATAATCTACTATCAATTTGGTAGAAGACAAGTAACTGAGTCAGTGGCAGTACTCTTATTCAAATGCAATGAAGAATTCTCATATGGTCAGTTTCAAAAACATCTATCAGTTTTTATTTTTGGTTACGATACTCAGCCGCTTGTTTTTCAGTTTGAGGCTCCGTAAATTGTTTTATTCACTTTTATCTTTGTTTGACAGTGATATCGATCTGGTAGTGATTGGAGATTGGAAGACATTACCTCTCAGGACTCTTCAGGATGCTCTACTGAAAAACAACATTTGTGATGAAAATCATGTGAAAGTACTCGATAAAGCATCAGTAAGTTTCGACCGATTTCTGTTCAATTTATGGTTGTGTTTGAAAGTTTTATTCATGAATATGTGTGCTGGATTTTTAAAACTGCTTTTCGTTGACAAATTCCTAACCAGCAAGAGATGGAGTTTGTTTCATAAAACTGAAAATAATTATAACTTGACACAGAAAACAACCAATGCAATCTACTTTTATTGCCGGCTCAGTTCCCTATTTTCATTGGCAGTAAGATATTATGGAGCATGTTTCATAAATTTAAAAAAATTGTATTGCTAATTATTAATAAACAACTGTGAAAACCTATGAAAAACCATGCTCTATCTATTTTGTTATAAGTACTTGTGAATTTCATGAAACAAGGCTAGCTTCTGAAGCAGTCTCAATCAATTCTTGATAAACTAGATATGATCATTTTTACGAAGAACATTTTGGATGTTTTTCAGAATTTCCTTTGTGAGTTGAATAAGACGAATTGAAATTGTCACAATCACTTGTTGTTCCGCAGCGAGGCTAGTTTTGCAATCAATCTGTAGTAAATCTAAATCTCTAGATTTAGCAACTGGAAATATTTCCTAAATTTTTTATAAGTTGTTTTGAAAATTTCAAGTAACTTCATTCAATAAGGATATCTACCACATCACCTTCACTGCAACTCAGTAAGTTTCTGTGGGAGATTTTTCCTGTTGAGCTCTAAATTCAGAGAAAGTTGTCTTTCGGAAACTACTCACTGTTAGTCGCTCCATTTAGAATCACTTAGTATATTCAATTCGAACTCTTGATGCTTGTTAAATTTGATCACTTTCTAGATTAAGTTTGTCTTTTTTCCGATTATTATCTTACTTTTTTCACTTGGTGTACATATTTTATTTTACTCTATTTCCTTCCAATATCTATATTTTTCTTAACAGAAATGATTGAGAAAGTCAATGTGGTTTTGCCTCAGTCATATCGGTTAATTGGTGTTGTCTTTGGTGTAACTCGACATGGATGCTTGCATGCATACAGCTCGCAGAGTTTTTATTTATTAGAATATACAATTCTTTCCTATTTTCTTTTTTTTTTGTTAGATCTAAATAAAATGAAGATTTGCTATCCATGATAGGCCTATCATGATTCACATTTCATTTGGATTTTTGTTTAACGACTATTGAACATCAATTAGCATTACTGTATTATTACAATTTGATCTTTATTCCTATCTTAAAACTATTTTACTAGCATATTTCTGATGGTGATGCATGTTTGGTTTTGTATGGCTATTTAGTTTTTGAGTGTCTGAGATGAAAATATCTTCCCAAATTTTAGTTTGCAAGTTATCAAACGATAGTAAGCAATTGGTTTTACTTCAACATTTATTTTCTAAATTAATGCTATTATTATCTATCAGTACCACAGTTATTTTACTTTGGAAATTGCTAAAAGAAGAGGACCCGTACTTGTTTGACTTTCGTTTTATCTGCATTTACATGACACTATAGACTATATAATCTACAACTGCATTGCAAACTTCTTGATTCATACGTTTTTATTACAGCTGTTATTTGTTCAGCCGCCGAGTGACTATCTAAACCATTAATCCTCAAATTTTTTTCGCCAATCTGGATATTGCACAAGTCTAACTTTCATCCCATTTTCCAGGTCCAGTAATATTTGATAATCGCAATGGAGCTGTTTTTTCTATTGATTGTTCCTTTGAACGTTGTATAGACTACCACTTTGAGCATTTGAGTTTTTGACAAGTTGTTGTAAACAATTAGTTAGGCTTAGGCCATCAGATTTTGCTGTAGTGGAGCCAATTTCTCTTCTATGAGGTCAACAGTGTTTTTGATTGTTTTGGCATTTTTGCCAGTAAGCGTTCCTTTTTACTTTCAGTTTTATATATTTACACCGACTGCGCCATGTTATCACTATCCTCATTCATTATTAAAATAAATTAATTTATTCTATCAATACAATCATACATTAATAATGTACAATCTTTCAATCAGATAACTTATCAAGTTTCGTGTTGGCGACCCTGTTGTCTTTGAAAATTCCTCAAATTCAATTCATGTGGGGTGGTAACCTCTTGGGATTAGTTCAATTATTTAATTCATGTGGGGTGGTAACCTCTTGGGGTTAGTTCAATTAAGATATGTAGATATAATAATATGGTATTTCAAATTAGAAAACCACCTCCCTGGTTTAGGAAGGAAATTCGGTTCAGATGAAAGGAACTAGAAGAGAACGGGCACATTGATATGCCAAAAACCGATCAAAGAGGAGTTGAGTGTGGTTTTTTGATGGTTAGCATTTTAATAATTCTCAGGTTTTAAGCTTTTTGGGAAATTAATATGCCTATCTTGTAGAACTTATAGAACTATCTTGTAGAAGACTAACAATTTAATGAAATAACCTTTTTTTCTAGAAATCAACCTTCACGAAATTATTCGTATTATAAGAAAAATAAAAAATAGTGATTATCCCATAAAACATAAAATATTGGAATTATTTAAAATTCAATGAGATGAGGTGGAAATTTTTGATCGCTGGTGGCAAAAACGATGAACGATTTCCCTGATCAACGAATTTTCCCCCGTTTCTATTCAAAATGTTCAATTCTTGATAGTTCTCCATGTTCTGTTTGTATCCGTCACCGGTTTCATTATTTTTAGTTCTGTTGGTTCTGTTTCCTTAGTAGCTCTTTTGCTTTTCACTGTTTCTTTTTCGTTTCTCGTTAGTTGCATTATTTCTTTACCACTTGTTCTGTTTTAGTTCTACCTTTCTTGATCAATTAGCTAGTTGCATTATTTCTTTTCCACTTTTTGCTGGTTTAGTTCTTCCTTTCTTGATCAAATTGTTGGACAATTATTCATTTTACTCGGCTATTTCAGGTTCCAATAGTGAAGCTGACCGATAAGCGTACCGATATCAAGGTGGATATCAGTTTCAACATGAGCAATGGAGTGAGGTCGGCGCAGCTCATTCAGTACTACAAAAAGCGTTTCCCATCATTGGCAAAGCTGGTGCTCGTATTGAAGCAGTTCCTTCTCGAGCGTGATTTGAACGAAGTTTTCACTGGAGGCATCTCATCGTACAGTCTCATACTTATGACGATAAGCTTCTTGCAAGTGAGTACCACTCCCTATAGCAAAGTCATGCTAATTATAACACTTGACGCTATGGTTGAACGTCTTTTCGGTTTCTTGAGTTGAATGTGTGTCATGAGATTAGATTTTAGTGATTATTGACTACAATGTAGATTACGTAGGAGAATAGTAGCCTACACATTCAACATCACATTTAAAAATCATATAAACAATTAATGATAATCTGGGATAATACCAATAAAGCATGACTTTAAATGATGTCTTTTAATCCTCTTTTCATATATGAAAATAATAACTTAACAATTTTATTATTGGGGTTTAAATTTGTTTCAAATTCTATTTTGGCTTCAAAACATGAGTTTAGCAGCTAGAATAGTTCATATCTTTATATTATACTTGAAAAATTCGGGAGAGGATCAATTTAGGCTGAGAGTTTTACTCTTTCCCGATCATGACGCAGCGTCGAGTGGTTTAGATGCTGGCTTTGTCAACTAGAAGCCCGGATTGGAAAATGGGCATGGGCAAGATACTCTTCTTGGGCCACTCCCGTGATTCGGATGGACACGTTGAGCCGTCGTTAAGTCATGTTAGATGCCCTGAATTTGATCAGTTGCGACCTCAAAACTCTGACTCCAGACCTGAGCCAGTCAGGTCACTCGGCATTATTATTGTATGATTTGTTTCTATATGAATGAATAACATTCACATCAAATTTGATTCACATAAAACAGCCTTATCTTCACTCATCACTGCTTTAGTATTTTTCTAAAACCCTCCTTCCATAACTCATACGCTACCTGATGTATGCCTTTGGGAGAAACTATTAGTCAACTTTAGTCAATCTACTAAAAATATGAACGTCTCTGAACTAATCTAAAATTAATAAATTTTTCTTCAAGGTTATGATAGTAAGAAGCTGCATTATGTCATGCAATAATGATAATAATAATGCTTTATTTTCAACAGCACAATCAATATACAAGAATACAAATTCATAACATCCTAAGCTTGGCTTTCGCCGTCAGCTCGAGTTGAGATTTTTCATTATTTTATTTATGATAAGAATTACAAAAATATTTATTTTAAAAGTGAACATTTAAGAGAAATTCAACATATACAAATGGATCAAACATAACAGATAGATAAAATTAATAATATAAAAGAAAACAATTTTCAGAAAATCTCAATGGGCTATTCCACAGTATCAAAACATGCATAGACGTTATATTGAACAGAATGCGAATTGGAAAGTGTCATATTTCTTTTTATTTTGTTTTCAATCGACATTATCCATATATGCTCACCCTACTACAATAGTTGAAATTCTCTAACAAGAACCACTGATAATGCCAAGCCACTCTACAAAATTCAACCAGCCCCCGCCAATTTCCTCCGTTTACAACTTCTAGATATTCATTTTCCCAGTTGATTTTCCCAGCCACCTTCGTCACCACTCACCCAAACACCAAACACCGCGTCACAAAATGAAACGTTTCCTCTATTTCACCCGCATTACACATGGAACACAGTCTAATTTTTCCCTCTAACCACGGTCTGTTATTCAAATTTAACATTTCCCCTCTCACTTTCATTATCCACCTGATGTATGACAAACCAAATCCTCATTTAAATAGCAATGACCCCCACCCCCCAAATTCACACTCTTAAAACTTATATGCATGATTTGATATCTGGCTGCATTTGTTGAGATCTTAAAATCCTTAATGTATCTCAATTTCCTTAAATTCCAAATTTTATTAACTTCACTTTTCCAATTACTCAGATTGTCCAAACTCAAATCAACATTGGCACCCAGCTCTTGCGACATATCTAACCAGCTCTTATACCAGAACACTCTATTTTACAACTTGGGCTGCTAGTAGTTTAGCAAAGCGCCAATCCTCCATTTTCATAACCAAATGCAATCGGAGCGTGTATTCAAAATGGAGCGGCTCTCCTGTTTCTAAGAAAAGAATATAACTCGGTGTATTGTAAGGCAGGTTGAACAATCTTTTAATGAAAAAACGCCACAATTTTGTCACCTGTTCAAACTTTCTATATCCCCACACCTAAGCAGCATAAACCATGATTGCCCTTGCTACAGATCTGTATAAAACCCACTTAGCCGACAATGGTACTTTTCTATTATTTATTAATTGCTCCCAGCCAGCATTTAGTCCTGTTTTCACACTTCCCAATTTATCTTCAAGATGAGGAGACATGCTAAGGGTTGATGTCATAATTACTCACAAGTACTTATATTCGTTAACTCTTTCTATCCGATTTCCGTCAAAAAACTATTCCTCCTGTCTCCCTTGCCTTCCGCCATTTTTAAAGACCATTATTTTAGATTTATACAAGTTAATTCTTAGATTCCATCGCTTGCAGTAAATCTCTAGGCTGAATATCAATCTTTCTGTTTCAGCTAGTAAAACAATATCATCACCATACATAAGAAGTTTTATTCTTAGATTTCCCACTCTTGCTCCACATCCCAATTCACCCTCCAAATCATTCAAAAAAGTGAGGACTCAATTGACAGCCCTGATTTAAGCCTACTCCTGTACTGAACTCTTCCGTCAGACCATCCTCACCCCATACTCGTGAAGTGGTTCCATTATTTCCGCAATATAAGTTACTGAGCATCTTTAAAAACTTTGATGACATCCCTCATAGGCAACAGCCTTGTAACAATTGTCAATAATTATCTTATCTTATCTCATGCACGAGAGTTTGTAGAAAAGCGCTCGTCTGTCCACCGTATCGAACGCGGATGAGAAGTCGACGTAAATACAGAAGAGTTTACCTCGTTTTCGACTAATTTTCAACTTGGCTATCGATAATAAATTGAATATATTGTCGACTGTGGAATATCCCTTCCTGAAACCTGCCTGATATTCGTTTAGTATTTTGTTAACGTGAACCCACTTTTCTAATCTGCTCAATAAATTACCAGCGAAAAGTTTTGCTATTGCGTCTATGAAAGATATTCATCTGTAGCTCTCAGTCTGATCTCCCTTTTTGTATAGAGTGAAAGCTATTGATTTTTGGAAAGAACTTTGGACGTTTGCCGTTTTATAAATATTATTGAATAATCCCGTTATTCTTCTCAACAATTCGTCTGGGCCATTCTTATAAAACTCATATGGGATGCCATCCTGACCTACTGCTTTATTATTTTTTTTGTCTTTCGTTAGAGGGCTTTCAACTCATCCAACTCGAAGTCGCGATCATGAATATCATTGAAAAGCAACGGCTCTGCGTACAGGACTGGGTCAGCGCTCAACGGTGGATTCAATAGCTTTTGAAAATGTTTCACCCCAATTATCTTGAGCTTATGCTAGGTAGCCATTCGTCTAGATGGTTTCTTGAAAAATCTTATCGCCTTCCAAAATTTCTTTGTCATTAGCATTATTCAACTCTCCGTAAATATCCGCATGATACGTTTCTCGTTTAGTCTGACATAGTTTCTTGTAAATCTTTCCCTTCTCAATGTACAAATCTTTCAATGTTCCTAAATAGATTCAACAGACTAAACATTTTATCTCGAGCTCTCTCACAGTCGTTATCAAACCACCTCTGCTTAAAGTTAGCATGACCCTGACACTGTAGAAATGATGAGCTTGACGCCTTTTCTATGCAATCGCAATCTTTTTTTTATCGCCATCTGATTGTCTTCATTATTGCCAGTTACTGATTCTCACAATCTTTCTGTAACCTTATCTTCAAACAAACGCCCATCACTTCTTCCCCATATAAGCTTTCTCGGCAAGGATCTACTGTTGTTATCATTCTCATTTCTCAATTATTCATTTCTGAGCTGCAAACGCAACGGCATATGATCTGAGTATGACTTCTATAATACCAAAATCGTTCACAAAATTCAACAAATCTGCCACCGCAACCAAATCATTCACCGTTACTCCCATGCTACCAATAAACGTTAATTCCCCTGGCCTATCACTTGATGTTCTCTCATTGATAATAATCAAATTATAATCTTCACATAGCTCTAAAAGCCTACGTCCCTTATTATTTAGCTCTTTATCTTTATAAACTCTCTGCAATGAAATCCTGTCGTTATTTTCAAGTAAGCTTTCATCATTTATCACCCTCCCTGTTCCAATCCGTACATTCATATAATACAAAATTATAAACTGAGTTAGTGTACATATAATATTAATCAAATTCACAAACTCATTATTACAGTTATTACCGTTCAAGTAAGGAGGTATTTAACTTAACTTATATTTAACTTAAATATCATTACTATACATTTATAACTAAACTATCATTTATTCTTCGAAAATCTATCTGTTTATCGCACTTAGACAATTTATTTATACCCATCAGCATCTCGCCGCTGATCGATCTTCATAATTGTCAAGCCTACTAGTAAATTGATTATTTAGCTCCTTCAAGCGCTGAATCTCTTGTTTGAGCTGACTATTTTCCTGCTTAAGACCATTGACTAGTGCAGCTATTCCCGAAATATCGTCCTTTGTTGCCAGCACACTGAACTTCTCCTCGAGCAGTCCTTTAATTGTAGCCTCAATAAGTTGTACTAATTCGTCGTTCCGTGAATCACATCCCTTTTTTGCAGCTTGCATTTCCGCTTCCGGTGACTCACGTTCGCGTTTTTCACCTCTCGAATGTTTTGAAAGAAATTTGTCATGAATTGAGTTGGATTCTACTGATGAAAAAGTTGACTAAGAGAACTTGTAGAGGTTTTAGTTTATCATATAATGTAATTAAAATTATGAAATTAATTGTTTGTGAATGAACTGAATTTGAGTGATTTCGCCGGTTTATCATCTTGGGGGATCAAGGCTCGAGTGAGGTTTGAGTTCACGTTAACTAATAGCATAGTGAAAATACCATAGACTAAGAACAATGAAGAATTTTCTATCTTTTCTCTATTCTAATGATTCTTTATTCTTATTCATACTATTCATACTATATACTACTACTACTCCTCGGCTCTACAACCCATTGAGGGTCTTGGCCTCCCGCAATATGCCTCTCCATTCATCCAGATTTTGAGCTTTCCTTCTCCATCCTCTGATTTATTCGCATTCTTGGTCTTCCCCTCAGTCTTCTTCCTCCAGGATTCATTTTGTGGACTTTCTTTGCGCTCCTTGAGTCATCCATGCGCTCCACATGTCCTAACCAACCTAGACGTCTCATTTTTATTTCAACTACAATGTCTGGGTTGTTGTAGAGCTCTCGCAACTCTTGGTTAGTGCGGATCCTCCACTCTCCATCACTATAGGTGGATCCTCCACTCTCCATCACTATTGGTGGATCTTTCTTTCCCAGACATTGAGTATGGTCTCGTCCCTCTGAGTAAGTACCCAGGTTTCTGCACCATATAGTACGGCTGGTCTTATGACAGTGTTGTAAACTTGCACTTTTAGCCTTCTTGAGATAAGTCGGGAATTGATAAAAGTTTTTAAAGCATAATAACATCTATTCCCAGCTGATACTTTAGCTTTGATATCTATTGGGACTTCGTTTTTTTGTGTTATTACAGCTCCCAGATATTTGAATTCCTCAACCTTCTCAAAACTACTGTCTCCAAACACAAAACGTCTTTCATTCCCTTGGGTATTTTTTCTACTATTGTGCATATATTTTGTCTTATTATTATTAATTTTGAGACCTGTTTGCTCAGATCCAGTCTTAAGTTGGTCAAATCCTTCCAGTAGGGCTCTTTTATTTCTTGCTAGTAGGACCACATCATCTGCGTATGCCATGTATTGTAGAGTCCTATCCATGATGGTTCCATTTGGGTTAACTGTCAAACTCCGTATAACCTTTTCCAAACTAATATTGAATAGCATGACCGATAATACATCTCCTTGTCTAAGTCCATTACTTGCCAAGAAACTGTTGGACAGGCTTCTCTGGATCTTCACTCGGTACTTTGTACCTTTCAAAGTCATTCTCACTAATCTTGTGTTTGCCAGGTATACCGAATTCAATCATACTTGCTAACAGACTATTCCTTTTCACACTATCAAATGCTTGCTTATAATCTATGTATAATTGGTGCAAATCAATATTATACTCATGGCATTTTTCCAAAATTGTACGGATAGTGAATATATGGTCTGTGCATGATCGGTTTGGTCTAAATCCAGCTTGGTAGTCCCCTAAAATTTCTTCCATATAAGGCATCAACCTTCTACCTATTATCTTGGTTAGGACTTTATAAGCAATATTCAATAAGGAGATACCTCTATAGTTTGAGCAGTCAGTCTTGCTTCCTTTCTTATGGATAGGGCAGATTACCGCCATCCGCCAATCTTCAGGCATTTCTTCTTCTCTCCAAATTTGAACAATTAAACTATGTAAAGCTTTGAGAAGGGGTGGACCACCGGCCTTTATCATTTCTGCCGTTATTGTATCTTCCCCTCATACTATATGTATATGATTAAAATGATAGACAAAGGAAAAAAATAAGGTAACTAACTATAGTACATTTAATTGATAGGTAATTTCCTATGATATAAAATATACTTCAAATACGATTTAATGAATAAGTGAACTTACAAATATTGAACTGAAAATATTGATAATGACTAATAAACAGACTAATACACATGTTCCACACGTTTGGAAAAAAGCAGATGATTCGCCTCATAACCATGTGCTATTCCTCTCCCGAATGTAGATAGGGTTACACATAGTCCGAAATAAGTCTTGTTCACAAGATTGTAATATTGTTTTCATAAAATTTTCAGTCCAAAAATATGTTCACACAGCAGATTTTTGAATTTAAATGTTTCAAAACCAAATATAGAAGAAATATTACACATTATTATCACTAGAATTGGAAATTCTCAACTCACATATTAAAGAACATTTTATAACAGAAATTAATCATGCTAGTATTCTAATTATATATATTGACAAAGGGGACCCAGCTCCCCGAAAATTCTAGTTTAAATGTAAGTTTTTAAGTGTTTTTAATCTATCCGTGTCGTGTGTATCCTGTTTATATATATATATATATATATTATATATATATATATATATATATATATATATATATATATATATATTTTCAAGTGTTTTTAATCTATCCGGGTCGGATATATATATATATATATATATATATATATATATATATATTATATATATATATAAACAGGATACACACGACACGGATAGATTAAAAACACTTAAAAACTTACATTTAAACTAGAATTTTCGGGGAGCTGGGTTATATATATATATATATATATCCGACCCGGATAGATTAAAAACACTTGAAAACTTACATTTAAACGAGAATTTTCGGGGAGCTGGGTGGGCCCCCTTTGTCAATCAACCAGGAAGTGAAGTGGTGAGATTTGAACATTCTAATGGTCGTGACCACAGAGACGCGGTAGAGACGTTGTGCAGACCTTAGAGCACAGACGAATGGAGGCGCACTGATTGAAGGAGCACTACGGGATCAGTTGGTGGGCCATGATGGGTTATTTCAAGCGGGAGATTTCAAATTTGAGTGGGTTATGGATAAGGAAAGGTGTAGATTATGAATTGATAGAAAAGAGGAGATTTAAAATTAGAAATCCGAAATGAAGTAGAATAAAATTAGAAAATGGAATTATAGAATTGAACTGGAATTAGATTTATTTTTTTTAATTTTTATTTTTATTGAAAATTTATTATATATTTGATAGCTGTGAAATTTCTTATATATGATGAAATTTATTTAAATTTAATTGGACAGTTGGAGTAGAGTTGATAGTTATGGTACTATTGCTGTCTGTTAAGACCAGGACTGGAAGCAGCTCCAAGCTCCCAAATAAAAGCCAATTCTTTCGTCTTGACATCTATGGAGGGGGCTGTGGGAGGGAGAGTGGCAAGGACTTTGACTTTGAAGCATTGGTCAAAGTTCTTGTTGTGCTTAGAGCCATGGGTGGGGATGGGTAGGGAAGTATTATTTTTAAAGGAAGCCCTGTGATTGTTGATCCGGAGGTTTAGGGCAGTGGTGGTTTTCTGTTAAGTGCTACAAATTATATATATATAATATATATATAATATATATATAATAAAAGAGAGTAGTGTTTGTTCACATCAAAACATGTTAACTTGTGGATTGCATACCGGAAAAACTGTAATGATTTAGATCTCCAAATTTTGCACATAGATTCTAAAAATATCAAAATCGTGCACCTCGAAGCCCAAATTTCAATTTTCTTTCTAGATTTTCCAGAATTAATGTTTAAATTTGATTCATGGTACATCATACGGCATACCTACATTGTTGTAGATGTGTTTGTATAAAGGAAGCTCATAAAGAAATTGATACGCTGGTAACAATGTGTTGCAATATGTGTTTCGATACAGGAAGCTCATGCTTCGATACCAGAGTTTTGATACAAATGCTGGCAGCTTATTAATAGCGATTGTGATAATATTATATTATTGTCAGTTGTTAAGTTTTGAATATCAACATTTTATTGATTCTCAGTCTTTCAAATTTTCGAAAAGCTGTTTGTGTCATCTTTAAATACGATATTAAACACATCTACCATCTACCCATCTACCATACAACACTACCGCCGCCGGTACGAGCGGTGAGTTAAATTATGTAAGAGTTTTGATTTTTAATGAAATCAATACAATAATATAGCCAACATACTATATTGTTTCGCTGACAAATTCCTAAATCGGTGAAATATTGACAACTTTTTCTTAACATAAGAGATGCTTTCAAGTATGATGAAGGTTAGGTACGGTACCGTATGTAGCCTACTGAAATCCGTGTATCAGTAACGGAAATTTGTTGAACCCAATTGAAGAGCTATATTATTAAGCTTTTTGAACAAACATTTTAAATAATACGTGTCGAATTGAATCTTTTTTAAATGAAATATGCCACATTTATTTTCATTCTATCACTGAAAAGATAGATAGGCTACGGGATGACACAAACTCTTCCAGTAGGAGTAAGGATAATGTTGATGGAGGCTATAAGTTTTTTCCATACAATCCATTCCAACAGCACACGTGGCGTAAGGGTAAAGCACTCGGCTTCAAAGCGAAAGATACTCGTTTCGAGTCCCGAAGAAGTTTCAATTTTTTTTTCTCAATTTTTACTTTCCTTGCCCTATTACCCATAGGTAAGGAAAGTATTGCTTTCCGAAAAATTAAGGTACCCCAATTTGTAAATTTCTATACGTTTCAAGGTCCCCTGAGTCCAAAAAAGTGGTTTTTGGGTATTGGTCTGTGTGTGTGTATGTGTGTGTGTGTGTGTGTGTGTGTGTGTGTGTGTGTGTGTGTGTGTGTGTGTGTGTGTGTGTGTGTGTGTGTGTGTGTGTGTCTGTCTGTCTGTCTGTCTGTCTGAGTACACGATATCTCATCTCCCAATTAACGGAATGACTTGAAATTTGGAACTTAAGGTCATAACAATATAAGGATCCGACACGAACAATTTCGATCAAATTCAATTAAAGATGACGGCTAAAATGGCAAAAATGTTGTCAAAAACAGGGTTTTTCGCGATTTTCTCGAAAACGGCTCCAACTATTTTGATCAAATTTATTTATTTAGTCATTGATAAGCTCCATCAACTGCCACATTCCTATATCTGTAAAAATTTCAGGAGCTCCACCCCATCTATGCAAAGTTTGATTTTAGATTCCCAACTTTCAGGCTTCAGATACAATTTAAACAAAAAAATTCAAGTGGAAAAGATTGAGCATAAAAATCTCTACAATTAATGTTCAGTTACATTTTCACCTAAAATTGAAAATAAGCTCGAAATTCGAGAAAATGTGATTATTTCAATTGCAAACTGTTGTCAACTGTTGATTCTATTAAATAATTCACTATGAAGAGATAGCAGACCTCGTGTGTTTCCAGCGTTATTGTCCTGTCACCAGCTGGCTCAGATCTTTGAAATTTGAATAGGTTAGTAGTAGACTTGAGATGCGCGGGAACACTAGCGTCAGATGATCAATTTTCATAATGGCAAGGAAAGTTGTGTGAGTGCGCCACACCAGATTTTCTCCCTCGAAACGTACTATCATCTATATAAATAAAAATCGAGCCTCAAATTTTGACGTTCAATAACTTTTTTATAAACAACCATTAACAATAAATAAACCACTGGAAAATTACAAATTACAATGATACAAAAATAATCCAACCTCAAATAGAGCAGCGAAGAGAAATTAGCAACAAAATATCGATGATGCAAACACCTAACCACAAAAGGAATTCTTTTCGAAGCCTTTTGCCGATGCCACAAAATGTCTGTACACACATGTTTGAACAATCTCAAATGAACAAGTAGGCCAATCGTTAGTGTTCGCCCCAAGTAGACGAGGATCTGTTGGTCGGAACTGTTCAGTTTCATGTTGAAACATATTGTTGAGGTGGGTTGAGGTATTCAAAACAGAGACAATGGCCCATATGAATAAAACCAGAGCAAATGCTCATGAGCAAGAGCATGGAGAATAAGGTTTTGCTCATGAGCAAAATGTAGAATCAAAAGCATTTGCTCATTTTTATATGAATAAGCTTTACCTTACACTCTTACCTTAGGCTCCTGAACTCTGGAGCAAATGCTCACGTATTTTAAAGATTTTTCATCAGCTGATTCGCTTTTGTAGCCTTAATCTGTTTTTATAGCTTACGGAAGCGCTAAATATGCAAGTAGGGTGCACCGCTTGTGTTTGCGTCGTCTGCTCTGTTTTCTATTTATGATTATTAATAGAGTTTTAGGTTAGTTGAGTTTAGAATTTTGAAATAATAGCGTGAAAAAATGTCATCTCTATAATAATCTTCAGCATATTCTTATAATATCAATAGCTTCCTATAATCGTCTACACTCTCATCTTCTTAAATGTCCATTTCCTATTTTGTGATGGCTATCTTTATATCAGTTATATCTTTTGTATTTATACTTTTGTATGAATAATGGTGATATATAACATGGTTGAATCTAAAAAGAGTTTTATAGTTCTCAACTATTGGTTGGTTTCCTCTTCCTCATACGAATTAGTTGAGCCATTTTACTATGAGCAAAAGGTGATAAGCTGCTCTAGACTAGACTCACCTTTTTTGAAGCATTTGCTTCGAAAGTTGAGCAAATGTTCTAGTTTATTCATACAATTTTGAGCAAAAGCTTTTACTTTTGAGCAAATGCTCAAACTATTTTTTTGATGAGCATGAGCAAAATGTTTTGCTCACGTTTATTCATAGAAAATGAAGCAAATGCTCCATATTTTAGAATTATAAGCAAATGCTCAACTTTATTCATATGGCCCGATAACCGAGAGAAAAGCCAGCAGACTCTGATCTGTAAGACCAGCAAGGATGCCTGAAAGCATCGCCAGTGGCAGATCCGCACGCCATCATGCATCAATTTAAACTTTAAGTTTGCAAGCTCTTGTATTGCAGTATTTTTCTCTTATTGTCTAATGTGTCTAAAATTACAAGAAGTTCACCTGCACGTTGACTTTTCTTGACCCTAATATTGTATTTTGTGGAATGTTCTCTTTTAAAGCCCTTTTTATGTTTTCACTCCTTTGCTTCTCGTCCCCTTTCAACTCAAAAGGTTTTAGCAGAGCAACATGCTATTTTGCTTGTATTTTCCTGACATTATTTGAAGTTTGGTCAACTGGTGTTATTTTTTATGTAGTTTAATAACATCAGCAAAACTAGCGGGCTTCTCAATTTCCTGTATAGATTACTCAAATAATAATTGATTGCTCCAGTTTTGTGCCGCCTGAACTCTATATTAGCTGGCTTATTGTAGTTGCACGGATTTCAATTTTAATTCAATTCATTTTATTTTCCAAAAAATATTGAACTATGAAAAGATGAATCCAAATATGAAATCATAAATCATCTCCACTCATCACCCAATAAAATAGAAGGAAAAGGAATGTTGTACAGTAAACTTCACTGAATTTCAATTGTCATTCAACAATCCAATTTATCAGGTTCAAATCGTTGAATATCACTTTAAATTCCCAGCAATTATTGACTATTTCTTTTTAACAATCAGAAAAATCTAATATGAACATACACTATAAACATTGTGCTGATCTGAATCGATCTATGGTAATAATAGGAATTGAAAGAATGGAAAATATCATACCATTCCAAGTGATGTCTGTGTATTAGAACTGCTGAGTGGATAATGCATACTGAAAAAGTCATGAATAGTTCAGACCAGCCTGGCGACTTTGATGCTTTTGAAACCGGAATCTTGTTTTATTTTTATTAAAGAATGATACGGAATGAAAACCAAGTATCATAGTACAAAGCAGTTCGATACTTTGTATCATGAGTAAGATAAACATAATCATGGCTTGTCGATTTCAGTCGCTGAGCTAAATCCTCAGCGTTGCCATAATGCGAAAAGCATAACCATTGTACCAACTATTCTAAATTATCGTATTGTATTTCGTGAAGCCATGCTTTGTTAAAGCCAGTTACTCAGAAAGCGTTTTTTTGTTGTTCGATGTTTTGTCGTCCTTATGAATTCTGTTGAATCAAACATAATGTTATTTCAGAAGTTGTGCTGAACCTGGTAGAACTCATAGGAACGGTAAAAAATCAATTTTACGAAAACTGGATTTAGAAGATCAATACGATAATGTGTTCTATCAAAATTTAATCACAGAAATGTTTAAGTGAAAACATTGGGCGCAAACCTTCTGCCATTTGGAAACAAATAAATTTATGAAAAGCTTGATAGCTTGAATAGTGATCTGATATTTGTTACACGTTTTTAGTCTAAGACATAATATGTCTTAGACTAATTTTTAATGTTTCTTCAATCGGCAGGAAAACTTTGGTTTTTCAAAGTTATCTTACTCCCTTATTTTGGGGTATTTTCAGAAATCAAGATAAATATCCTACCAAATTTCTTACACGAATACAGTGTAAGTTGTATTATATATAATAGCTACAGTACGTATGTACTGTAAAGAAAGCTTTATTAAAAACAGCCATAACTTCCTTGTTTTCGGATATTTTCGAAAACGGGACTTACGCTTTTAAGAATTTGGGGTCGCTGAATCCAAATCCGAAATCAGAATCTTTCTATCTTCATTTTCAAGAAAGATAGTTTTTGAGAAAAAGTGGTGACCGGAGAGACGTAGAATCACCATGTGAAAGCGGCGATTTGTCCGCTAGTATCTCGATCCAAGCCGGTTTCTGCTTGCCTCGAGGGGAAAAGACGTGACAAAAGGAGGTTCCTGGCTAGGAGTCACCATGTGAAAGACACGATTTGACTCAATGTACTTCGACAAAAAAACGTGAACACTGTTCAGTGTTCAAGAAAATGTATCCGAATTTGTGCCTTATTTGGTCTACATTTTATTTATCAATGTATGTCTATATTTTTCTGAAATAAATATAAAAATGTTTTGTTTCTTACAAGTCTCCTATCATCCAATTGAATTATTCCCTATTATTACTATTATTTATATTGTTTATGTATTGCTCATTTCCTATTATTCATAGTTATTATTCTGATTTTCACTTGAAAAATTGAGCATCTACGCTGTTCTAATAGATCGATTATTTCAGCTCTATATTTTTAGACATCACCTGAATATAACACTTGCTGATTGTTATACTATCACCTTTTTCAACCAATTTACTCTTTTGGATATTTATAATCCAAGAGTATGAAAATTATGATTTACAAATAAATTATTTTGTTCAAAAAAGTGAAAATCATTGTAATGACTATCGATCATTGTACAGAAAATCTCAACCCTGTACTTTTTTATTGTTTTATGAATATTGTGTATCTGTTGGAATGGTTCAGTAACTGATGATTTTTTCTACTGCAATTAATTTTGATATATGTGCAATGTAGATGTATGTTATGGGGAGCTGCTGAATAGTAGGTATTCCCTCCGATAATATTTGGAAATGGGTAGTTTTATATTGCTAATTGCATGTTGGTATGTTCATGGTTGAAGGTTGTAATCAAATACAAAGGTTTGTATTCAATTTTCATGTGTCGTATTTCTCAATTGATATTTTCAATTTAAGTTGACAGAATTATTTTTTCTCACAGTGAATCATGAATATTCGAACCTTTAATGGTACATAACTGTGTGTAATCCGTTCTTAGATACTTGTACCTAATTTTACTTGTGCTATGTACTTGTATTAAATATTTGAATTTGAATAATGGATTTTTTAGCTGTCATGAGTACTCAATGCATACGAATGGTATGATTCACTGATGATTTGAATGAAAGTTACCAAACGTCCTTGCTGAACACATTATATTTCAATTGACGCTGCTTGAATTTTCTGATGTTTTGAAACTGACGAATGTTGCCGATGTATTTAGTGAAATTTACTGATTTGTGACTTGTGATTGTAGTTGCACAGGCGCGCTGACGCCCATCTGCCCAACGCTAACCTGGGAGTGTTGCTTGTCGAATTTTTCGAGCTGTATGGCCGTCAATTCAACTACCTGAAGACGGCCATTCGTGTCAAGGAGAATGGCACCTACATTTCGAAAGAGGTATAAACTTTCAGGAAAGCATACATTTCAATTTTATTTTAATCTCGCCTTTTTTTGGAATTGTCATCTGTTCCCGAGGACGTTTGCCAAAATTTAATTGTTGATACTTGTTATTAATAAGCATATTTATAGGTATAAGACATTTGTTATAACTATATCTTCCATGCTCTATAATCTGTATACTGTTAATAATTCTAACTTTTAAAATTAACATGTAGGCTACGGAATAGAAAATAATAGAGTTGGTGGAAAGTATGGAAACAGCCTAATATTCCTTTTACAAGGATAATTTGAGAATATGTTTCATTTGGGATCTTATCTGTATGAAAAACTACTTTTCTGTCGCTTCAAATTCCATTTTTTAAATGGCAAGGTGGTAATATGCTACATGATTTCGATAAAGAATTTCAAGATAAAATGAAATCATTTCTCTTATACAACGAATTTATTTCTGGTTCAAATATGAACTAATAATATTAGAGAACTGTATGATTTAAAAACTATGTAGAAATATATCAAGAAATTCCGTGCTAACAACATAACATCCAGAAAATTGAAGAAATGACACCAAATAATCCAGGTTTCAATACTACTCGAATGATACCTTGCAGTCTCCTGTAGAAGATGGGGTGGTCGGAGGTGAAGATACGATTTAGGAGATGACAGGATTTTCTTCACTGCAATAAACACTTGTATTCTCCTTCTCTATTCACACATTGTTGCACTATTTTTTTGATGAGAACTCGAATAGATGAAAAACTATGTGGTTTTATTTTAACAGTTTCTCCACGGTACTTAATCGGTGATAACTTCACTATTAAACAATAAGAGACTTTAATTTTGGAGAATGATTTTTCTCCTGGAAATATTCGACAATTATTTCCTAAAAAAGAATTTAAAAGGCTGGATTTGAGTCGAACTGCTCAAATTCTAAACCCACAATACGAGAGTGTTACTTTCCGACCGACAGTTTTACTAGCACATGGAGCTTCAGTCGAATCCAAGCAACTAGCTGTCGATGTGCTGGGGATCAATGTGATGAGCGAAACCACTCCCATCAAGTAGTGGTGTAGGCCTATAACTAAAACGAATCTAAAATACAGCGGAAACATTCAAACGCAAATCGCGTCAACATCCTAGTTGCTTGGATATCCTCAATAATTAGTGTCAGTAATGTCGTTTAAGAGATTCCAAAAGTTACTCGAGAATGTATTTGTTTGGGGTGCTTCTCTTTATCTAATGCATTCTCTTTATCTGGTGTTAACTAACTTTATATAAAATTTCTCTTGATGTTGAGGTACGCTTTCGTTTATAGAATCGCGGTCGAAGACCGAAAGAGAGTACCTTCAATTCGTATAGGAATATTCACAAATTTTCATTCTGACAATGCGTGGGTCGGCATGTAAAAGGGGACAAGTCAGTTTTTCCAGTTTTTGGGAAATTGAAAAAACTATATGATTTACCATGTTTTTATTTTTTGTTTAAAGTTGATGACTACTTCTAATACTTGGTTAATGCACTTTTGAAAGTAATTAACATAATTAATTAAATCATTGAAATACTTGACTTACCTCAATTGACACAAAAAAAAATTATGACTTACCCCATTTTACACAATGAAACACCACTATTACTGATAAATGGGCCTGTTCCATGGCATGTCCAATTATACAATATAATTAATTATATTAAAATCCATTATACTCCATTATCCATTGTATAATACTCGTAATACAGGAGAATCTGCACTCCTATTACATTGTGATGCTTTAAAATCAGCTGTTCCTGTATTACAAGACTTTAAATTTTTTATGAAACAGGCCCCTGGGGATGAGCAATATGATCATAAGTCATATGACTCTGGGGATCATAAGCCATATGATCAAACTTTGTGATTGAAATAGGATTTGCTCAAATAATGACACATAAAAATTTAATCTATTGTATTTATTAAAATATTATTATTGTATTAGTGTATTTTAAGAAAAATATATTCATCTAAATAATGACAATGTCAATAAACCAATGTATTGATAATAAAACAAACTGAATATTCAAAGTAGAAACACAAGAAAAGATGTATTGGTGTAAGCATAATGAAGAATACAAAAGCTCAAAAAAAATTATGTTGCTAACTTGACATTCATAAAAATAATGATATTCATATTAATAATAATACAAAATCTATATACAAAGTAATAACTGCAAGAAAGGATGTCATGATGAAGCATCATGAAGAATGCAAAAGCTTGAAAATATTGTGTGAATTACATGATATTCATAAAATACTATTTTTTGAATCAATAAAGCAGTGTATTGATAAAAATATATTCATTCAAATAATGACTATGTCAATAAACCAGTGTATTGATAATAAAACAAACTGAATATTCAAAGTAGAAACACAAGAAAAGATGTATTGGTGTAAGCATAATGAAGAATACAAAAGCTCAAAAAATTATGTTGCTAACTTGACATTCATAAAAATAATGATATTCATATTAATAATAATACAAAATCTATATACAAAGTAATAACTACAAGAAAGGATGTCATGATGAAGCATCATGAAGAATACAAAAGGTCAAAAATGGTAATTGTGCTGCTTACTTGACATTCAGAAAATACTATTTGTCATATCAATAAATCAGTGTAATAATAAAACAAACTGAATACCATATTTAAAGTAAACTACATGGATGGACTGGTGATGACTTATTCATTGAATTGAATTGAATTGAAATTGAATTGAAAAAAAACTTTATTCATAAACATGTACAGGTACATTAGGAACAGCGTCAATATACAAACAACATAAACATAAAATGTAGTAGAAGAGTAAGTCTTAAACCTCCTATAAAATCGATAATCAACAATCACAAACACGCAGTGCTATCTGCAAACTCCTGCAGGGAGTACAGACACAATGATATTAAAAACTCCTTGAGTTTTATACTTAATTTTTTAATGTTCTCTATTGCCTGTAATTCTAAAGGCAGCATTGTGAAGTATTTCCTTCCCATGTAGTGCGTCTTTTTCTTAAAAAATTCTAACCTATGTCTTTCCGTTATCCTCCCAAATCTAGTATTGTACCCATGAGTCTCATTCCGTAGCTCTTCCACAGGGTAATTCCTAACATACATGATCACATCAAATACATATTGTCCGTAAACTGTAAGAATGCCAAGCTGCGAAAAAACCAGTTTTACAGAGTCCATTCTTTTTAGATTCATCATTATTCTGAGTGCTTTTTTCTGTTGAATGAGAATTCTATCAAGATTGCTTTTTTTCGTGGCTCCGTAGATGCATAAACCATAGGCCAGATGGGAGTGTACCAGTGAATGATAAAGCGTTTTCATGGTTGGAAGACTGCATTTATTTGACATTTGTCTTAAAGCATACAGCCTAGGGGAGATTTTTTTGACTACCTGACAAACATGACTATTCCAGGATAAATTACTGTCGATTTCTAAACCCAGGAATCGTGTACCGTTTACTAATTCCAACATTTCATTATTAATAAGGACATTTGGGCAAATTTCATTTTTTCTCTGATTCGTCGAAAATGAAATTACGACTGACTTCCCCCCATTTAGAAGAAGGTTCCTGTCATTGAGAAATTTATTCATAAGAGAAAGGTCAGTTGCGGATGTCTCTTCTACACTTTGCAATGTATTACCTGAGAAGATGACATTAGCGTCATCTGCATAGAGACACAAAGTAGCTTGCTCTTGGAAAACTCTAGGCAACCCCTTGATGTAACAGATAAATAACAGCGGGCCCAATATTGTCCCCTGAGGCACACCATAATTCAAATGTCTAATGTTGGAGCGATATTTGATTTGTAGCGCAGCGTTTCAGTTTCATCTATATGTTCAATCTCTACGAATTGCTGCCTATCTTTCAAATAGGAGGAGAACCAAGTACGTTCCTTTCCGTTCAATCCCAGGGTGTTTAATGAGTCTATCAACATATCATGCCTCACACTGTCGAAAGCGCGGCTCATATCTAAGAACGTACCTATAGTTCTATCTCCCCTGTCTATAGCACTGATGATAGAATCGATGAAATCCACTCCGGCTGTTACCGTGGATTTCCCCGATCGGAAGCCATGCTGCTCCTTGTCTATTAAATTATTTTTTTCCAGGTATTCCATCAATTGAATATACACTACCTGCTCAAATATCTTTGAGAAAACAGATAAAATCGATATTTGCCTAAAACATGCTGGATCCTTGACATTACCCTTTTTAAAGATAGGAAATACCCGGGCTATCTTCAAAGTATTTGAAAAGTGTCCAGATATTAAGGATGAGTTTATCAAATGACTCAGGGGTTTGATAATTGCAGGTAAGACTGCTTTAACAACCGTGATTGGGATGTCGTCCGGCCCTGAGGAAAGTTTATTTTCGAGAGACATTATTATTTTTATCAAGTCTGACTCAGAAATATAGTTGAATTTGAATTTAAGAGTGGAATCACAGTTTTGATGATTGGATGTGTTTATAGGCCTATCAGGAATATTCGGTCTTACAAATTTATCTACTGCTGTCACAAAAAAGTCATTAAAACAATTACTAATGCTAGTAGGATCTTTTAGAAGATTTCCATTGTCTTCAACACACATATTTGAATGGTTATTTACTTTGATTCTACCAACTTCTGAATTTATAAGGTTCCAAGCTAATTTATTTTTATTTTTTGAAATAGAAACTTTATTGTCAAATGATCTCTGCCTACACCTCTCTATACTATGATTAAGATCTCTCTTCCTAAATTTAATCTCATTTTTCAAGTTTTCGCTTTTAGTATGTCTGTACATTTTTTCAATCTCTTACAATTCATTCCTCTTCCTATCCACCTCCACGCTCGACCATTTTCTTTTATTTGGTTGTTTCTCAGTGATATAAAGTTTTGGAAAATTTATATTGAAATGATACAAAAAAGTTGTGATAAAAACATCATATTTTAGCATCACTGGAGACTGGTAAACCTCCATCCAATCCAATCTTAGCAGATCCATAAAAAATACATTTAAGCTACCACTGTCAAATTTCCTGCACAATTTACGAATTGGTTTTTGGTGAATAGCATTCTTAATATGAATGATCTCAAACAGCTGAGCATCATGGTCAGATGTGTGAGTGATAATTCCAGAAACTCTTAAATTGTCGTTATTAATATTTGTTATAAAATTATCAATAGTTGTTTCAGATGTAGCTGTGATTCTGGTCGCAAAATCTACTTTATAAGTTATGTTGTACATTTTAAGAACATTGATGAATTTATTATACACATTATTTTTCTCTAAGACATTAATATTAATATCACCAGCCAATACTTATAAATAATAAATAAATAAATACGAATAAATAAATAAATAAATAGAACATTCTCGTATTTATTGCACAAAATTTCCAGCAAGATTTCAAGTTTTTCAAAAAATGGTTCTAAAAAACATTGTTGAGGCGTTCGATACAAGCATGCCAGCACAAACGAGAACTTATTCATTGAAAATTGAGATAAGCAACACTCAAACTCTTTCTCGCTAGTGATCGACTGTATTGCCGGCAAGATCACAGGCTTACAAATTGAATAGATTTCATTTTGAACCAGAATCATAACTCCACCCCCCACATTTTTCGATCTACAGAATTGAGAACTTATCTGATAATGGGGTGCATTCAAGTGAGTTATTTTAGCCTCTGTCATTTTATGCTCAGAGATAGCTAATATCTCAGGCTTTAGCTCCTCCAAGGTAATTCTCAACAAGTCTAAGCGTGAGGGCAAGTGTAGTACATTCTGGTGTAAAATCGAGATTCTATCATTCGCCTTTTGAGATACATTAGTAGCTGGGTGCGAGTGAGGTGTCAAATTGTCAAGAGGAACATTAATATCCATTGCTAAATTCAATGTAGAAGTATTGTGTTTTTTAGAAGCTTCAGTATTATTTATCTCAAAACTTTCAGACCCTGTCAGAGGGGAGGTATGCGGATAATTACAATCGGAGAAGACTAATTGATTAAAATCTGAATTAGATGGGGCCCTCTCCGATGCGAGGCAGTTTAAACTAAAAAAGAATTATGTAGTGGAATAGCAGAATATGAATTTGTATTTATGAAATTACTTTGCACGCACTCGATAATACTATCACTGATCATTTGTTTGCCGAACTTATTGAGATGTAAGCCATGAGTTGTATGAAATCTCCCCAAATGACTCATATCAATAAACTTACAATTAGGAAACAGATTACATATTTTCTTAAAAGCAATATTAGTCTCTTTAATCAGTTTGTTGACGCAAGACCAGTCCGCCAAATCGAAGCGATGTGGAATCGAGATCACGACGACGTTGGTTCCATAGAGAGCCACCAGACTCCTTCGCAAAGCAATCAGAACGTCCTTGGCTTCATTTCTACTGACGTCATTGGTACCCCTTGAATCACCAACACATCATTCCCGCCAAAATCCGTCAATCCATCCGGCATGACATGAAGAAACTTGGCCCCCGGCTTCACAAATGAAGTGAAATTCAAGTTGCTTTTCCTCTTGAAGTGTCTTCCGACATCTCTACCCTGGCTGTCAGCGTAGTGGTGAACCGTGAGACTAGGAGTGGCTGGACTGGGTTCACACTCTTTCGAAACTACAGCATCACTATCGACATTTGAATTTGAAATGCTTGTTCGACTTGGTTTAATTCCATTATTCGACTTGGTTTGTTTGCTACCATTATTCATGGATTCATAACGCAAGCTCTTATTTTTATTAGAGCTATCTCTTAACAAGCTGTTCTCATTCCTCAGAGCATTGTTGTCAGCCTCCAAGGTTTCAATTGTCACTGACATTGCTCTTAGCTGACTTTTAACATCTCCATTCTCTCTTTCAAATTCCAGCGTTACTGACTTGATCTGTTCCCTCTGTGTTTCAACTTGTTTCTGAAGAGATTCAATTTGCATTTTTAAGTCTTGTGAATACGCAATCATATCATTACGCTGCTGTAGAAGCTCTATTGCACGCAAACTAGGCGATTCATTGTTTGAGACTGCTCTTGCTGTTGGTGTGTTGACACCCATATCGCACATTGCTCGTTGAGGTGAATAAATACCCTTACAACTGACAGGAGTGGATGGCAACTTATCCGTGCACAGAGGAGTTGATTGTCTGACAGAAGAGTTATTGATCACGGTACTTGCGGAGGCCAGATCAGGAGCTGGATGATCGTGCTTCCCGCTTGTTTCTAAAACTGTATGAACCTGGGCGTTTGTTTTCAAAGTATATGGACAGCCATTGTTTAGACAATGGCACGAAACTCTTCCGTCTAGCATTGTACGTTGTTTTCTGAATTTGAACCCGTTGACCTCTATAGCATCGTTACCCCTTTGTGTTGAAGATCTATTTATTGTTGGGAACATACTTATAATATATTACAGTAGTAATTGTGCGGTGTTCTTATTCTGTGATTCAAAACTTTATTTGATGCCCGATCTATAAAGTTCGTGCAAGTATCAGAGAGAAAGGAAAACTGGAAGGAAAATTGACAAGTGCCGAGAGAGCTATCAAGGCGGTAAAAGGAAGCTCCTGATAGGGTAAAGGGAAAGGAAACAATATATTAAAGGCCTTGTAGCCACGTCAGTTTGCGAAAATCACAAGAGCGAGATATAGCTCGATGAAATTAATTTAAAAAGTGCCGCACTTGTTTGTCATGGTTACATATAAATAAGATCTGTAGTTATGCAGTATAAATAAGTAGGTAAACAAAAAACAGCTGGTTAATCTACTTCACCAGTCAGCAGAGCAGTATAGATAACACTATATTGAAAACAGTTTATCGCGTTATCTATCAGATTAGAACCTACACCCCTGCTATCACACTTAAGCTGTCAATAGCAGTTACGATGGAATCGTAGGAAAGACGAACCAATCAGTCAAAACGACAAGAAATAGCACGTGTATGCCAGTGGCAACGAAAAATGGAGTCAAAGTGTCCAAAATCGTGTGTGATCCGCGTTATTCTAGTCACCAACCGGTCCTGCAGTTATGGAATTCTTAAAAGAACAGGTACTTCACACTTCCTAGAAACTTCTGAACTACATGAATTTTACATTTGTTAGTAAATAACCACTGTAAAATTATGAAAATTGCGGAGCGAATTTCTCAACAACATTACAAAGTAGCCCAGTGCTACCAACTCCAATTCACCATTATCCTCTTGATCAGAAACATCCGGAAGGGTGTTTCTTGTTTTTGTTGATGTCTTCAAGTTTGTGTAGAAGTCTCTAAATATTTCTGAGATGAATGGAAGTAGCGATAACAAATCTTTCTTCTTTTCTGGAGTTATTGGAACAGGTCCATCATATGCCAAGAGAGGTCCTAATGGCATTTCCATCCGCCCTCTTCTTCTAAAATCCAGTGTTCTGATCGGTGTGGGTTCTTCTAGTGTTGTCTTCAACTGAAATTTACCGGTGTTTCCTTTTTCATAAAATAGCCATCTTATGTCTCTCCAGTTGACCTTATTTTTCTCCTCATCAACTTTCCGGATTTGCAATGGATTCTTCAAGAGTCCAGAAAAAGAAAGGAAATCTTCTCTCTTCATCTCATAGACTACAAATGGTTTTTTCTGTCTGGCTACTCTAACAAGTTGAATCCAATCACGTGGATGCTCTATTGGAGCACTATACTTCTTCTTAAATTTCTCAATTATACTGTGGTCACTGTCACATTCTAAATAAGTGTGACCTGGGATCAAAAATTTGTGACTTATTGTTTCCAAAGTAGGTGAATTTTGTAATGCCACCATACACATAATGCTGAAGTTGCTGTTACGGTTTTGCCCTCCACACGTATCACTATACATTGTTAAATGTTTAATATTAGGATCAAGGGACAATAAATATTTATAAATACAGGATGCAATTTCGTTACCACCCCTTGCAGCAACAGTTTCATTCCACATGAAACAATAAGCTTGACCATCATCACAGTCATGGATGGTCAAATTGAATACCCATAACTGCCGTTTGTAAAAGCATAATGAGCTTTGAAGGTATGGCGTTGGAAGACACTGCTGTAGATCAAAGGTGATTGTTTTCTTTGTGGGATCAGTCTTAGATAGAGACCGATCAGCCTTAGCTTTATAAGCTGCATCTGCAAGATCCTGATGAGAAGAGAGCTTTTCCTTGATTCTAATTTTATCATCATCAGTTCTACTCATATTTATCTCCATATGTAGTCGGTCACAGGTTTGACAAGTGTCTTTATTTGGAGACTTGATTGATAATTTCATTTCATGAAGAAGTTTGCTATAAATTTTTTCATCAACTGCATCTTTGCCACATTTTTTCTCATACTCCTTGTAGCACATGCCAATGGTGTAGTGTGGAGGCAGGCATTTTTTGGAAGAATCTTGTCGAGAATAATGGCTCTCATAAGATGGAATTGATTCCAGATGCTCACGGGCCAACTTCAGACGTTCTTCAGAAGTTTTGTTTCTCGGACTATGCATCCCCCGCATATCTTCATTTTCAATCATACCTGATATTGAAGCACGTTTCTTTCCTATTATGATCTCTAAAAATTTTTTGCTCTCATCACCTAATCCCCAATATTATTATTATTAGCGTATGGCACATATATATAAAGACACACACAAACATATAGGTAGGTAGTCAAAGAAAAAAAAAAATCTGGTCATGAGACCGTTGTCAGGTTAATAAGATATTGTAAATATATTAAATTTTGATGTCGAGGTTGTCAAGATAGTGTAGTGATTGTGGAGAAGCCGAAATAAAATCATTTAAATCGCCTTGGTAGGCACGTATATTACAATTTCCGATTATGTGCTTCAGCGTCTGTCTAGCCTCTCCACAATCACAAGCAGGGGAAGGTAAACTGCCCCAGTCATTAAGAGAGGCCCCGCATCTCCCGTGGCCAGTCCTAACCCTGTTGAGGGCCGCCCACGTCCGTCTTGGCAGTTCAAATCCAGCCACATTCACACCAACTGAGTACCTAAAGCAGATGCTGAGGGGAGCCTCCACTTGTGGAAGTAAGCTGAGAGGAAAGACAAGTCTTGAGTCAGGCTGCTTGCTGTTTTTTCCATACTCCTGTCCTGAATGGCTATAGCAATGTCATCTGCATACACAAATACTCTTGATTTGATATTTGGTAAATCGGCTGTGTACAGATTGAAAAGAAGGGGGGATAAGATAGATCCCTGTGGCAATCCATTGTTCAATACTCTTCTCCTGCTCAGCCTATCATCCATGAGAACCCTGAAATTCCTGTTCTTCAGCATTTTATTGATCAATTGAATGATTTTTAGACTTTGCAGGACCTGTAGGAGTTTAAATATGAGGCCCTCTCTCCACACTGTGTCGTATGCAGCACTCAGGTCCACAAAGGCAACAGACGTCTTCAAGCCTTTCTGGAAACCCGCTTCAATATGTGTTGTCAATGCAAGAACCTGGTCTGCGCAGCTCCGGTTTGGCCGAAATCCTGCTTGTTGAATTGGAACATGTTCCAGTATTTTTGGGCTGATCCTGTTATAGATGAGCCTTTCAAGTAATTTATAGCTGACACTGAGCAGAGCAATTGGACGGTAACTCTTAACATCATCACAAGGCTTGCCAGGTTTTATGATTGCCACAATTTTTGACTCCTTGAATTCTGCTGGGAGATAGCCACTCTGTAAGATCCTTGTATAGAACCGAGAGAGCCACAGTCTGACACGCTTTCCTGTATGGAGCAGGAACTCTGGATGGATTCCATCAAACCCCGGTGCCTTACCAGGCTTTGTATTGTGAAGTGCAACATTTACCTCCTCAACCGTGAAATCACTGGACAGACTTGAGTCTTCTGGAACAGTTGCTTTCATCTCCCTTAGCCTATTCTTCACCCTTATTGCATGGTCCAGGCAGCCTGGGGCCTTTGATGTCCTAACAATTTGTTCTGCCACCTGATTAGGATGAATATGGCAGCCCTGATGGGTGACAATTTTCGCACTGCCCAGCTTCCTGAGAAGACTCCAAGCCCGGCGGCTGGAATGTCTGAAATCCATCTTCTCCATTGTGCTGGACCATTTCTCTCTGCGTGCCTCATCCAAACTCTTCAGGAGTTCTCCTGCAATCTTTGGATCATTCTTTTTCTGGAATTGCTTATAGAGATGTTCACTCGTTTCACTCCATCCCGGGATATATTCCTTCCTGAAACCTCTTGGAATATGTTTCTTGGCCATTGCTACAACAATGCCTATAAATCTTTTATAGTTCTCAGGCTCTGGAGGGATCCAACGGATGCATCTATCCAATTCTTCTGTGAAACCACTCCAGTTAGCCTTTTTGAAATTCCATCTAGGTTGCTGAATTGATTGGATGAGTGGGATTTGTAGTCCAGTCTCAATGAGAACAGGCCTGTGCTGACTGTGAGGGAAGTTTGACAGGACATTACGTCTGACAGGGTAATATCTGCCTCCATCTGCCGAGGCAAAGCATAGGTCAGGATTTGAGTCACTATTCCATGCAGCAGAGTGGAAGCTTGCTCTGTCCTTAGCATCAAATATTAGCTGAATATCATTTTCCTCAGCCCAGTCAGTCAGTGCTATTCCGTTTGCATCATTGGTTCGGTATCTCCAAGTCTCATGATGACTATTGAAGTCGCCAATATATAGTGCAGGGTGAGCATATTTCTTGAGAACATGTGGTGGCCAGGGGATCCCTGGAGGCTTGTACACATTAGTAATAGTCATATCCCCAATTTTCATGACCACCTGATGTACCCCATTATCTGCACTCATTTCAAGACAGGAGGCATTTTGAATTCCATTCCTTACATAGGTGGCCACTCCATAAGCATGATGATATGTCGCACCTATTATTTTATATCCAGGAACTCGACCCCTCTGGAACAGTTTCTCCTCATCAGCTGCGTGCGTCTCTTGCACCAACAGCACATCTACTTTGTTTTCAGTCAAGAGCCGGGATAGGTAATCGCATTTTCCCCTGCTAATACCTTCAACATTTATTTGTAAAATTCCAATTCCTTGTCCTAGTTTCCTCGTTGGGTAGCTCTGAAAAGAGCTGTTTCTAAAACTCATCTTAAGATGTTTGTGTGTGTGCTAGCTTTAGGCCAGGAGATCAGAGATAGTCTGGCCGCCAAACGAACTTAGGCAGAAATTTTTTCCTTTCCAATACGTGCATCATTGCCAATATCCAACCAATACCAATACCCCACAGACGTCTGGAGTGTTCACTCCAATGGCAGATGTAATTGCCAGTCCCCTCCAACAAATAGGAAAGATAGGGAAAGAAATATTATGAAAATAAAATGAAACCAAATAATAGGATGGGAGGGAGAAGCAGGCAGAAAAAACAAAACCCAACAGAGAGGAAAGACAACTGAAACTAAACAGGAAAAGAAGCATAAGAGAACCAAACGATAGAGCAGCCGGTAAGGGAAAGAAGAGAATAAGGCAGGGAAGGGAAGGCCAGTCCACTATGGCTGGCTAGTATTCGATTTTGCTCTCCGAATTCAGGTCTCCATCCTGAATAGGGATACCCAGGCGCACCACGGGGAGGCGCTTTCAGCTTTCTTAGAAAGGTGTCAATTATGTTAATTTGGAGAGTAACTTCAAAGCTGAAACGAATACAATGCGCCCAATAATCCCCAATAATCTTTGAACAATCCTTCCCTATACTGATCAACCTTTTCTTTGCACTTCATTCTACACCACTTCAATGGTGTAGACTTCCTAGCTGGTACTTTTTTGCCACTTTTTGTCACATACTCTTGTCCTCCATTCTTAGATAGTTTTCTATCATCTCTCTTCTTTCGTGTGTCACCCTTAACAATACGTTTATTCCCTCGAGTTGAACGCTCTCTTTTTGAAGAATTTTGATTCAAATTACCCACCTGTTTGTCTGAGCTATCATTGTTTGGAGAATAGTCAGGGTCCCTGTCAGAGTCATGATCTTCATTAGAAAAAATTATAGAATCATCTTCCACACATTGAACTTCAACTGAATCTTCCATAGTTGATACATAATCGTTGGGCTCTAATTGAATAAATGTTGTAGGCCTACTCCCTGATTCAGTAGAGCTTTGAAAAGGGTTGATGACTGGAACTGAGAATAATTCTTCATTTGGCTCCTGGCAAACAAAATTTTCATTCTCATATGATTGAGATGAATTGGATGTTTCTGATACCAGATATGAATACTCTTGTACTTCTTCTACTTCTACAACAGTAGCCAATCCGGTAGCAGCTTCACTCGATAAAGCATGAGCCATCTCATCTGCCCCCATTGATGAATTTACTGGCGAATTACAGTTTAACTCAAATTGTTCATCTGACACCTGTACAAGTTCCTGACAAACTGTGTTCCTGAATATCTCCTCTGTTGCACAAGTCCAAGTAGATACTGGATGTAGGACTTGGAGAACTTTCTGGGGATGATGTTCCATGATGCCCTCTGCCTTGCTGATCTAGAACAAAAAAAGTGTAACTAGGTTAATATTACAGTAGGAATCATTTGCACTAAAGTAAAAAAAAAACACATTACATGAATGGACAGGTTCTTATCAGTTTTATGGGCACCATTTAATACATATTTTTCTTCAATGTCATAATCTTGATACTCTAGGCTTGGTTTTAATCAAGTCAGTAAGAGTTATTGTACATAAAACCAAATAAAATACAATATAGGATAGGCATAATATAATTTGGATATTATCATGATTATAGGTAGGGTTATTATCAATTTAACAGTAGTAGCAACTAGACTTGTGACACTAACACCTGACCACAAAAAATTTGATCAAAAAAGTGTAAAAAATACAAAATACCTAATACGATTATGCTTGGGTACTTACAGGATACATGTACATAGAAGTAGATTAGGTAGGCCTACCGTTTATGAATAACTACTGGTTTTTGACAACAATATCATAATATTTGCTTAGCTTAACTGAAATGTACACATGAACTGATTGATGTATCAGTCAAATAGGTACTTGTGTAGCCTACAGCTACAGGATGCATACATAAGTTACAGGTGTAGCATTCATTAACTTACTATTTGCTTATAGCTTTTAAAGTTGTAGTGTAATCAAAAACAGAAGGATGAATCAGTCAGATACACTTGATATGGACCTGTGTAAATTATCTATTCCATGAAAGCATTGAAACAATGAATCATAATAGTCATCAGCCTCAACTCATTACGGTATTGTATCAGATAACTAAGTAGTTTATCCACATTATTGTGATGAACCTTTACCCTTGAATTGTAGATATTTTACTCAATAATAATTCCAAATAATATTAATAACAATATAACTTAGTTACTATGTTTGAAAATAAATTAGATATAGACAGTAGCCTATGACAGTATGTCATAGCAGTGTAGACATCCTGCTACTTAACCTAAAAAAATTATAATTTGAATAGCGTAAATATTGTCCTATAATATGAATAAGTTACATAGAATTATCATAAAATCATGATTATAATTTATAGTAATAAAATAAAATAATGATAATATAACTTACCATTCTTTGCTTGAAAGACGATATCTAATAACTTGTCTGCACGTGACATCTCGTCAAAACAATAATGAGGATGTGGCTGCAGGCTGAGAATTAAGGCGTTTAGTCTTGAGACTTTGGCTAGTTTTACAGAAACCGTAGTAGTGCATAAGGAGATAAGTCAATACGTTTTGAACTTGTCCCTTTTTACACATAAATCAGGAGCTTTCTCTGGTCATGTAAAAGGAGGTAAGTTATTTGCACTGACATAACCCCTTCTACATAACAGAATTATTTCAATATTCAGTTATCCCATAAGACACACTTTCTATTGTGAAGGCTGTGAATACAACATCTGACTTATAACTTTCTACACAGCTGAGGAATAGTCCTGTGAATGACTTGCCACAAAAACCCCATTTTCGGAAAAATGGGACTTATCCCCTTTTACATGCCGACCCACGTTTATGCTTGATCACTCATAACCAAAGGTTCTTTCTCGGTCGTCGGCTGCGGTCACATAAACCGAAACATACCCCCAAAAAGCGATTTAAAAGCCACAAGTACAAAAAATTTCTTATTTTCAGTGAGCTACCTCTAACAGTTTGAGAATTGTCAGAAATGCAGTAGTGTCACAGTGGCTCAATGATAGAGCATTGTCACAGTGGCTCAATGATAGAGCATTTTATTACCTTGATGAATATTTTGATATGTTGAACAGTGTAAGTTGCTTGTTGGTGGATCGGTACCCACCTAAAGCTGGAGGTCCCACTCATCTCTCATCATCATCCACAAGCCTAGCTCATATGAGCTTCATCCTCAGCAAAAAAAAACGATTTATTTTATCTTATAAAGCCTAATGTACTGTATTATATCGGAGACGTATAATGCAAGTATGAACGGTATCTTTTCTCTATGATTGTATCTAATGGTGAATAAATTACTCTATTCTAAATATCCAATTAATTCATTAAAGAATAAGTTTTTGTGACAGTTTTTATTTTTTACAATATGATTTTCTGTGGTTGTACTATTTTTTGTTATGATTTAGTTTTTGTGTGATTAAAGGTGCTCTCGAATGAGATGGTTGACGGTCATCGTCCATCTATACTGAGCATTGAAGACCCGCTGACTCCGGGAAATGACATTGGACGGGGCTCTTACGGCGCCTTGCAAGTCAAGCAAGCTTTTGAGTACGCCTATGTCACGCTCATTCAGGCAATCAATCCCAATGGCCAGGACATGCTCTTCGATCCCAACAAAGATAGGTCAGTCTGTCAATAACAACCAACAGTCATAGTTCATTTTAAATTAAAATCAGAAATTGAATATCAGCACATAATGAAAACAAATTACTATTTATTAACGAAGACTTGTCAACAAACCTTTTAGTAAAAGGTACTTTCTACATGAGTGTTTGAAAAGAGGAAATCAATTGGAATATTGAATTTTAATTGTAAAAATTGTATTGAAAATTAAAAATTGTTTTTTGTATGGGAAAATGAAAAAAAATACAAGCAATATCCATCACAATATGAACTATTCATAGCAATAATGAATCATCTGAATTATAACAATAACTATAGATTACAGTAGATACCCTCTTTTATACACAGACATTTTGTAAAACGTAGAACAAAAAAATGAACATGCATCTCCACATCACACGATATCAATTTTCTTAACTTATTGAATATTCCAAAGCAAAATTGTTTGATTTTCAGCATTTTGGGCCGCATAATCCGTGTTACCGACAAAGTGATTAAGTACAGATCGTGGATCAAGGAAAACTTCCCTCTGCAGAAACTATCAATTGCCTCGAGCAGTGCATCTAGTAGTAGTGAGGCCTCTTCGTCGTCTAGTGATACTGTAAGTACCACATATTTATGTGTCATATTTATAGTCATTAAATTTCTAATAATTGATTTTATTGTTTTAATCGGTCCATTTGGGTGTTAATAAGAGTGATCTATGGTTTTCCGCCAAAATTTCTGGAGCACCATAATATGTTGGCATTAATCATATCAGTCCTGATTCACACAACAACGTTTAGCGCCACCTCTTGAGTCACATAAATTTTCATGAGTCTCAAAAATTTCACTATGGTTATATGTGAAAGGATGGGAAGAAGGAACGTTTCAATCACTTGATGATGGTTACACCAAAATACTGTACAGCCTAATGTGCACTTTTAACTCTCATTAATGGTCATTTTTAGCAATAAGTTTATCAGTCTAAATTCACCCAACAACGGTTAACGTCACCTCTTGAGTCTCATAAATTGAATCACCATCCTAAAATATTACTTTTTGTGTTTACTTAATCATTAGTGATTGTATAAAAATACTGGTAACATGCCAATTGCGTTTGAAAAATATATAGACAAGTTCGAATCAAATCAGTTTTATTTTTCCAAAACAATATTACAAATCCAAAATTACATAGGCTACAAAAATCCAGAACAGAAAAAATACAAATTTTCATAAATTACTAAAACTAATGGATTAAATAAAATCTTTACATTACCCTAGAAAAATAAAAATACTACTTGCTGAATTAAAACTAATTCTTATGCAAGTAGGAGCAGTTGAGAAAAGTTTTTTTGATGCTACACATTCACACAGTTTCGCTTCAATAAATGATCTCCATTTATAGTAATGTCATATCCATGAAAATTAAGAGTGTATCATAGTTATCAAAGTGCTCTATTCTAATCATTATTGCATGTAACATAATACAGAGTGAGCATAAAGTCTTGCCCTGATTTTAAAAATTTATTACAGAATAACAGTTTGCCATAATAATTTAAATCTGGCGCTGTTACATAGGTTAGTGTTTTTTGACCAATAGATGGCGCTAGTGGTCCTAAACAATGACGCTGTCTGTTAGTTCACGTTAGTTGCGGTCAAAATGGCGTCGAAGCAGGAAAAAGCACAATGTGTGCTTTGGTTTCACAAAACGAAATCGCCCATCAGTGTTCAGCGTAATTTTCGGGCTTCTTATGGACGCAGCGCTCCTGATCTTGAATCAATAAAGCGATGGTATGACAGGTTCAAAGAAACAGGCAGCGTTGAAGATCATCCTAGAAGTGGCAGGCCTAGTGTGAGTGAAGCAACTGTTGATCGTGTTCAGCAATCATTTCAACGGAGTCTGTCTAAAAATCAACTCGTCAAGCATCACGTGAACTTCAAATACCGCAAGCAAGTGTTGTGAAAATTCTTCATAAAAGGCTTAGGTTGCATGCTTATAAAGTGCAAATCGTGCAGGCCTTGCAACCGAATGATTTGCTGAGACGTGCAGAATTCGCAATTGATGGCACTAACGACTACTTAAATCGCATATGTTTTACAGATGAATCCACCTTTCATGTCAGTGGAATGGTAAATAGGCATAATGTCCGTATATGGGGATCAGAGAATCCACACGCTACTGTACAGTTACAGCGAGACAGTGAAAAAGTTAATGTTTGGTGCGGCCTAATGCACAACAAGGTTTTTGGGCCGTTTTTTTTTCACGGAAAAAACCATTAGCGCTAACATTTACTTAGACGTGTTGCAACTTAGTTCATTGCACCTCAGTTAGAAAATTATCAACCATGGATGATTTTCCAGCAAGATGGAGCACGCCCCCCCACTGGGCTTTGATAGTGCGTAATTTCCTAGATGAAACATTTCCGGATCGGTGGATTGGAAGGGATGGTCCAACACCCTGGCCACCCCGCTCTCCAGACATTACTCCCCTTGACTTTTTTTATGGGGATATATCAAGGACAGAGTCTTCGCCAAACCAGTTGCTGACATCGACGAATTGAAGGCTAGGATACAAGCTGCTGTGGGTACTGTGACAGAACACATGTTACAAAACACCTGGCGAGAACTGGAATACCGCTTCGACATTCTCCGGGCTACCAAGGGGGCACACGTTGAAGTTTACTAACGTAAGTGATATTAAAAAAAAAAACTACTAACACTAACCTATGTAACAGTGCCAGATATAAATTGATATGTCAAGCGGTTATTCTGTAATACATTTTTTAATCAGGGCAAGACTTTATCCTCACTCTGTATGAGCATAGAACTCACAAATACAATGTAAAACATCCAGTATCAACAAATAATATCATATAAACACTTGAAGGTGTTGAAAGCCATTCAAAAACGTTTTTCTTGAAGTTTTTTACATTATTTATTCCTCTTATTGGAATAGGCCGTTTCAATTGATAAATCAATTGATAAATATTGGACCAAGGAAAATGATACATTTTTGAAAAAAGGAGTTGTGAGGCCTTGGGAGCCTCAACATGTTGGCTATACATTGAATCACTTTCATACATCTGGCCATCACAATTGTCACAACTCCTATAAATGATGACAAAACTTTGAATACATAAATATATCCTAATGGCAGACATTTGTAAAACTGAAAAATTGGAAAAACATGTCCAGACCTTACAACTCCTTTCATAACCCGGATTTTAGATCATTGTAATGCTATTAGAGGTTTTAGATGAGTTTTATAGGTTGAGCCCCAACAAACTACACCATAATTCAACTTGGAATCAACCAGAGCATAATATAACTGCCTAAGAATTGTTTGTGGAACGATTTTTCTAAGAAAATAAAACTTTTTCAAAAGGATGAGTACATAATTTATTCTTAACATTGTGGATATGGTGAGACCAGGTGAGTTTCTCATCCATTACTACTCCCAAACGCATTATTGACAGAGTTTTCTTCACAACAATAATCGCAGTCATTTTCAAAACAATATTACAAATCAAATTATAGTAAAACATGTTTGAAAAAAGGAGTTGAGAATACATAAATATATCCTAATGGCAGACATTACAATTTCAAAACACCAAATTCAATCACCTTGTATTGAATCAGCCTTTCTGATTACATGAGATATTATGAAATTTTAGATGATTATGCAAATTCCTGGAAGAAAATAAAGTGTATGGTAAGGTCTTGTTTTAATTAAGAGAAAGGCTGTTTCAATTAAACCACAGAAGTAGTTTGTCAAGATTATTCTGCATTTTAATATTCAAAGTTTCCTTATCATCACTCCAATATGACAAAGCGGTATCGTCTGCAAAGGAGACTGGCATACCATGAAATTTATAAGAGAAAAGGTCATTAAGAAACCGTACAGGACCTAGAACAGAACCCTGCGAAACTCCACAGTCTTTTCCCAAGACCCGACTTTTTCCCTCATCAATAGTAACAAATTGAGAACGATTGCTCAAGTAGAAGCAGAACTATTCATGAGTCAAACCCCTAATACCAGCTTTAGATATTTATTTAGCGACACTGAATAACTCATTGTATCAAAAGCCTTTATTATATCCAAGAACAGGCCAGGCACGAATGGAGTAACTGTAGCATTTTAATTATTGTATAAAGGAGACATGAAAGTTTCCAGTGCCATCTCAATATTCAGTCCTTCACAAAAACCAAAGCTCATTATTACTTATTTTTTATTGGAATTACCACAGTTATCCATTACCACAGAATTATCCATGGAAGCATAATATTTTTCTTTCTCAGCTTTAACCCACAACTTCATTTTCCTAGAAGAATAAATTTTCAAATTAGATTTCATTCCAATATTCTCAGGATTGTTTTTTTACCTTTTTTACCAACTTATCTCTACAATGAATTGCCGCGCACAGTCCATGAAATATCCAGGGCTTAGCTTACGCAACACTGTTTCTTCTTTTCGAATTCTCTTATATTATCTGCTGTCTGAAGTGTAGCAATATAAAGTCTTGAAAAATTTATTAAATTTATAATCTACGTCAGTTTTATAATTTATAATGTAGTACAATACATCGGTCCAGTCATGAGAGATTAATAGATTAGAGATTAAATAAGAGAGGTGGAAAAAGAGATGTATATATGGATTTACCCATTTTTCGCAAAGTTGGAGAAAATCATCAATTTTTGACGAGCTATAACTCGCTTCCAATTGGAGATGAAAGGGGATGAAAATTGTAGAGAATGTGATGATCTTCAACAAAGTATTGGGTGGAAATATCTATAGAACAAATTGGTTTCTGAATTATTGTGAAAATTTCGTGGTTTTCAAGCTGACAGAAGTTATCCCTTCAGAAAACTCTTATTCACACCCAAATGGACCGTTTAAATCAATAAAATCTATTAACATAATTTTTGTTCCCGATGTACTATTTGATTGCACTATGAAGCTTATCCATTTGTTTACATATTATTCAATTGTTTACGTATGGAAGATTTATCTTTCCTATTTGGTTTTAAGTAGAGTAGAACCCCGGTTAAACGAAATCGGGTTAACTGAAACCCGAGTCAACAGATATGGTTCCATAAAAAAATGACAAGTATGTAAAATGTAGACAGTGAACAATGTGAATGGAATGATTCTCTTTCTCTCAGTTGCTAAGTTTTTACTATTTTCCAATTCATTATAACATTTTATGTAGCTGAAATAAAACACTGTAAATTGTTGGTAGATAGATTACTGTTTACACCATCTGAAGGTTGTGCAACAGGTTAAAAAGACTCCATACTGGAGTTATTCTTCAAAGTTTTTTCGATTTGGATACTATCAAAATACAAAAAAAAGTGTCTCAATATATTTTTTTGTTTCAATTATTAGGCCTACTTTTTATAATATAAGCGTCTCAAGTTTAAATTTTTAAAACAGATCATTTCAAATTAAGAGATAAAGTCATCAAATTTATACTGGGTGTTTCCGAACTGCCTACCAATACTCTAGGGCAGTGGTCACCAATTAAGTTTCATGAAGGTCCGTTCCAAAGACTTGGTGACCTTCCGCGGTCCATTCAGGGAAAACCACTGTTTGGGGGGTGGTTTCTCCCCCTCCTCATAAATTTGTTGAAAAATTAATAGTTCAACTACGTAATTTTAATAATTCAAATATTTGGGATAGTTATTATTCTGTATGTATTTCAATATCAATGTTCTTCAAATATATTGAAGTTTGATATTATGCCATTGATCTTTTAAAATTAAATGAATGAAATTGAATGAAATCAATCGGATTTGGCAATAAAAATTACTTTATTGTTTATCTTTATCCTATTTATATGAAGAATTGTAAAATTGTTGAAACCATTCTCGAATTTAGTCCTTGACTAGCTTATATCTCTTTAGCTATTGATATACCAAGATAAATTAAATTAAACTAGGCATAAAATAATTGAATATCAAATCAATAGTCAACTTTTCATTAAGTGTTGTAATAAGAATAAGATGCAGATAAGTAACTCAATTAAAAATTGACTTGTAAAATAAATTAAGAAACTACACAACATATAGTAAGTAGTAGTTGAAATTATTACAAATAAACTGATTCAAAAGTTTATGATCAGTGAGAAAAATAAAAGGTTTTATTTTAAACAATATTCCTGAAATTTGGTGTGTAGGCCTAGTTTGTGCAGCTGATTCTCATTAATGTGTCAAGTTTGAAAGTAAGATTAGAATTTCAGTTCTACGGACATTACTATAGTCCAGGCGCTGGCTTACATTGAGCATACATGAGAGAGGCAGAGAATTTGACTTCAGATTATTGTTAGGGGGTCTTTAGTGTATATGAAACTCGATGTCGTCACGTCCTAGGGTGGTCGACAGCTTGGGGGGGAGGGGGGTAAGTTGTAAAAAACGCGCGTTTATAAAATCGCCTGTACTATTCATAGTACAGCTTTTAATTTTTTCTCAATATTATGTACACATAACTGGCTTTCAATGTGGTCCTATACATTTTTGCGATAAACCGCATAGTTTTTCCGTAAAAAAATAAAATATCTCGAAAAATGTATTTTTTTATTATGGACTTTTTGTTATTTCTGGAATATTCAAGTAATTAGCCGACTTAGAGGAAAAGGCTCCCAATAAACGTTGTAGGCCGTTTCTTGATGAATCCAATGATATATATAGTTTGGGGGTCACGATCATAGATGCGGCGGTGGGAGGGAGATAAGTAGCACTGTTACGCTGCGGCGCGGTCCTCCCCCATGATTAATGCGCGTAATGGCCTGTCTATCGCAACGCTCCTACTAGTCTATGCATTCAAATTATTTATTTCAGGTACGCTATCTTATGTATTCTCGGTCGCTGAACACGATTTTTCAACTCTCAAGCCTTTAATAATTGATAATTCTCATCATAATATACTAATTATGGTCAAAATTACAAACTTCATCTCATTCTGCAAGGAAACTAAGAAATGACTGTTTGAAATGAACGAATCTTGGGTTTCAAGAAATATATTAGGATAGAATAAAGATAATATTCATATATGTTCATGTTCTATTGTTTTTATCTCAAATTAATTTATTTTGATGCGCTGCAGGCTAAATTATATAATTAATAGCACACTGGCCACGCTTACTTGATATAGTGGTCAGTTAATTTCCAAGAAATATTTGTAGAATTTCTTATTTCTTCATGGTGGAAATGGAATTCATCATTCATTCATTATGATAATGATTATGTTTAGTATGAAAATGTTAATCTTTCGTGAATCTTCAGTTTGTCGTGAACATTTGAGAAATTATATCGAATATAATAATAGATATGTGTCAAATCAAAATGAAATGAAAATTTAAATATTCATTCATATTATTTCTAACAGTATTATTATAATGATATTTCACTAACTTTTGATTGATTCATCCATTATGGTATTCCCGTTCAGACTGTTTTGAAATGGTAACAAGTTATTCAGTATCAAAATTTGCGATTCGAATAGTTTTGGGCCATGCCTGTTATTCTTTCCCAAACATATTTATATGATGTGTAATTTTATCCACAAATGAATGAATGAATGTATGTATTCCTGCACGTAGCTAAAGTATGGATTATTCCTTTATAGATTCTTGCATGTCACATTAATAAATCTTTGCCACAGATTTAGAAATCAAGTCTCGATGGTTTGGAGAGCATATTATTGGAGTGATTCTTTTACTCTGCTGCTTCTAATATGTTCACTACCTTTGTTTGATTTTAGACCATAGACATGAAAAGCTATGTCCACCTGTATCACTCCATCTTTATTGAGAATTTTCGTAACTCTTCTCATCACAGAGTTTCCATAATCTTGCAGCGTATTGAAGTCTTGAAAAGTGAAGTAGGAGTTGAATTCAGGAGAGCCATGTTATCATTATGCGAATTTGTCAACGATATTTAGGGATTTAGTCAAATCCACAACTAGTTCCATTTACAATTTCATGGGCCAAGTGAGATTAAGAGTTTTTTTTCAAATATCCATCAGATGTTGACAGAGATTGCGGTTATTGTAGAAATGCATGCTGCACTAAAACTTCAATGATGAATTATCTTTAAACAGCTACCTAGTAAAAATACAGAGATCAGATCTTTTTGTTCTAGAATTAACTAAGACTAGGATTTTTGTTTGATTGCATCGTGGAGAATGAAAGAACTCTGTTTCTTTTTATAGGTGAGAATACGCTTTTACAATTTGCCACAATTATGTTCAGATAAAAATCGTTGGAAACCGAATAACTATTTCTTTCTATACGTTCAAAAGGGAATCACACACTTCTTCACTTGCTTCCAGACCATTGATAACATTATGCAGATTCTGTTGTCCATCAGAGTCTTGAAGAAAAATGTTATGTTCTCTTGAGAAGATTATGCTTCTGGAAATCATTCTCAATTCTCATTATTCTTGTTTTACTTCATTAGATGACTTTCTTCACAATCTCCAGTGATATCCATAATGATGTCAACATACTTGAACAGAATATCTTTGATGGAAGATTTATTTATATAGTAGCAGCCATTTTAGGAAAGCCTTTGAAGAACTAGCTATTCCAATCACTCAGTTTTGGATGATCGAATGAGGGTTTGCTCCAAAGCATGATCGGTTGTCACATTTATTAAATTTTCAAGGTTTCATTTGACAGAGAATCAATGTATTGACTGTATAGATTTAATGTTTCCTTATTGGAAATTATTTTCTACTTCTATGGGTATTTTTTTATATTTTCTAGATATAACACAGACTTTATAGCATAGTTTGTGTGATTGAATGAAAAAAGTATGGGATCTTTTTTCGTACAGTTTCTATGTGCAATACCAGAGTCCTTCCTTAGGAGCATGAATACAATTTAAGATAATTTAAACTATGTTACAATAATCAGTCATGAATTTCAAGTAGTCATTGATTTTGATTCTAAAAAACTCCACAATTAGCTCCTGACTTCTTTCAAATATACTTTGACAATCTCTCATATTTGAACCGTTCATGAGTACTTGTAGTTGTTTGCTCTCACACCTCAATTATACTGATCTTCCCTCAATAGATTTCCAACAGTATTCTCTCCAAATATTTCAAATTCAACAAAGATATCTCTCATTCCACTTTCATTCAAGTACAATCAGTCAAACTCATATATTTAGTCATATCACATGGGAGTAATTGGCATTATTTGTGCTTCAACTGTAAATTTATATTAAGAAAATATTTTACTCCTGTTACACGGTGCTCTATATGGGGTAGCCTATATTATTTGTTTAACTTACTCCATTACTTGACTTTCGCAATTCCAAAGTGATCATTGAACTAAATCGAATAATTATCCTATCTTAATGGAATATCAGTTTTTTATCAACTGAGAAACACATTAGGATTCCTAACAGGATGGTTTATCATTACAATGTAATCATAAATAATGATGATGAGGTGAAGTTTGTAATTTTGACCATAATTAGTATATTATGATGAGAATTATCAATTATTAAGGCTTGAGAGTTGAAAAATCGTGTTCAGCGACCGAAAATACATAAGATAGCGTACCTGAAATAAATAATTTGAATGCATAGACTAGTAGGAGCGTTGCGATAGACAGGCCATTACGCGCATTAATCATGGGGGAGGACCGCGCCGCAGCGTAACAGTGCTACTTATCTCCCTCCCACCGCCGCATCTATGATCGTGACCCCCAAACTATATATATCATTGGATTCATCAAGAAACGGCCTACAACGTTTATTGGGAGCCTTTTCCTCTAAGTCGGCTAATTACTTGAATATTCCAGAAATAACAAAAAGTCCATAATAAAAAAATACATTTTTCGAGATATTTTATTTTTTTACGGAAAAACTATGCGGTTTATCGCAAAAATGTATAGGACCACATTGAAAGCCAGTTATGTGTACATAATATTGAGAAAAAATTAAAAGCTGTACTATGAATAGTACAGGCGATTTTATAAACGCGCGTTTTTTACAACTTACTCCCCTCCCCCCCAAGCTGTCGACCACCCTGGGACGTGACGACATCGAGTTTCATATACACTAAAGACCTCCTAACAATAATCCGAAGTCAAATTCTCTGCCTCTCTCATGTATGCTCAATGTAAGCCAGCGCCTGGACTACTACCCACAGGATATTTTTCTTCGAGCGATTCATGTTTAGTCTCGTAATGTCGTTTAATATTCGAACTTTTAACAATAGCTACAGTTTAAATGCATATTAAACATACCGGTACTGCTCCTCCTCGGTGTGGCATTTTGAAGCAATATAAGTCTGTCCATTCAAGTTGAAACTGTCTAATTTGGTCAGTACACTGCTGATGTTTATTTATTGTTCTGGTTCTTTTTTTTGTTTTTTTTTTTTTTTTTAATTCAATTTAACTTTGACTTTGGAGAGTTTCTTATGGATTTTTGTTTTAGGATTTATTTTATGATTTTTTCGTTGAGATCGGTATGACATCGCGGTCCGCAAAAAAACTAGTAGGTGATCCGGATCAGGACCGCGGTCCGCGATTTGGTGATCACTGCTCTAGGGCATTGTTCCTGGGTACAAAACATATCTCATCATTTTAAAACTATTTGAAAGTCCTTAGTTACTCACACAGCCGTCATTTTGTTTTTCACTTACCATTTTTTCTAAATAATGGTTTAACAAATGGAAGTGAAACTTCGCACAATCATTTATGACAACTGGACATAGCTACAAAAAATTGATGATAATTTTTCAAATTTATAAACCAAATGGCGGCCGTTTGAAATTTTATTTCTTGAATAACCAAAAAATCGTAGATTTTACAAAAAAAAAAAGAATAACACTTTTTTAATACGAATCGATTGACACCCCATGTTTCAAGATTAAGTGAGATATGGCAGCTTAAATGATATGTTTTAATCTAAAATCGCTTACTAATAACATACAATACAAATGGTGATGGTTCATTATCGAGGCAGACTTTAGCATCATGACTTTGTATACACTGCAACACACTTTCAGCGGTCACCTACCACTAAAGATGCCATATATCACTTGATATTCGTTCAATCTTGAATCATTAGCTGTCAATCGATTTGTAATTTAATTCACTAGAAAAGTTATTCTTGTAGTTTTTGTAAAATCAACTGTTTTTTGTTTATTAAAGAAATAACATTTGAAACGACCGCCGTTTTGTTTTATGAACTTGAAAAATTGTCATAATTTTTTTGTATATCTTGTCCAGTTGTCATGTATGATTTTGCCGAGTTTATGACGTTGTAACCGAATAATTGGTTATCCGAAATGGCTCTCCTCCCCTTCCTTTCGGTTGACCGGGATTCTACTGTATGTCTTTGTTGATTTCTTTTCTGTTTTGATTTACACACCAGTGTGTAAGAGTTATCTCAGTTTTTTGTATGATAAATATTTTTATATTCAAAATTAGGATAAAGTGATCTATAATATCAAGTGATGTCTGTTTTTTAGCTTTTAGGTGCTTCCTTCTTCGAAATGTGGTAGTATACCTGAATCTAGTATACCTTTACCTGATCCTCAACCTACTTCCACATAACCAAATTCTACCAAAACTGAATGTCCAACGGAACGTGAATCTATAGAAAAAATAGGATCTTCGGACGACCTTCAATCTCTTCCCGAATCTGTATCCGATCTAATCTGAATTCTGAAAATTAATATTTACTTGGGAGTAATATTTAATCAATTCTTAATAACGTGGTTAGATTATTGTACTGTACTTTTTTAGATTATTTAGGTTACAAGAACATAAATTATATCACATTCAGCGATGGACTGTGGTGATACTGTTAATGATTTTTTAGCATAGTTACAAATCTATTCCATTACAATAAATTATTTTGTTTTTGTTCAAGAAAATTATATTAATCATTAAATAAGTATATCCAATGATATGATTAGGTGAAATGTATTCACGACATAATATAACATCTACTCTCATACCAATGAGCCAGTATCATTTAGCTTTCTCTTGATAGTTTTTATGAAAGTATTAATAGTTATTTGATAGTATTCAAATTGGTAGTATGAATTGAAAGTGAACGTGATAGTATAGATAGTATAGCCTAACAACTTGCCTATAACAGTAATCCCTGCTTGGCTTAAGAGGACCCTAAGATCGAAACCATATAGAAACTGTCATAGATAACATCTGCTATTGATAATAAATGTTATAGATAACATCTATCAGAGTAACTGCCATGGGTAACATCTGTCACAGAGGAATTGCCATAGATAACATTTGCCAACTGACTTGAACATCATTGTTATTTTCTGAGCCAACTATTACACCATGTCTATCACGGTTAAATGGATACCATTCAAACATGGAGTAAACCTTACATTAAACCTTAACCTTTACCTCAACCTTGAACCTTCCATTTTTAGAATACACATTGAATTTTCAAAATCATTCCTGATTAGCCATGTAAGCTTGCCAGTCATAAATGCTCTATATTATTTGATACTTTTACTCTTTCCAATTTGTTTGACCTGACTGAAATTTCTCTCATGTATATTCTTGCCATGAATCATTTTTATCGTCATCACCGGATTTGTTTGCCTTCTTCATTTTCTTTTTAGCGGATTTTGTGTTTGTTGTTGGACAGAAAAGTAACTTCTTCATTTTCTGATTATTGACAGAATGGTCTGATTGATACAATAATTTTGGAGTGAAATCAAAACCAGCTGTTTTGTGTGGTTTATTAGGCGTCGAGGGAACTGAATTTCAAGTGAACAACGATTTCACTTGGTCTTCTATAGAGAACTCGGAACACACTCACCAACACCCACCTTAGCTTTTCAAGTTGTGTGCCATTGTGTCATATTTCTGGCAAACTTCCTGATAGAAAATTCTAGATGCCTTCAATTTCAACTGTTCACTTGCATTGGCTTCCATTCCCACTCCCACTCTCCAACACATCCACCACATAAACCTCATCTACAGCAAACTCTTACATGGTATTTTGCCTTATTTCATGTTGTACTTAATAACTTGTACAGTAGTTTATTTATTATTTTTTTAGTGCAGTATCAAATTTTCCACTTCATTAGAATAAGAAATCAATCATTCGTCTCAGACAATGTTCAAATACTGTGTAATAATAAGTTTTATAGTTCCTGATAAAAAATAATGTTTTGTCTCACAATTTACGCTGATACTTCACTAGTTTATTTAAAGTTTCTTTTATTATTGTTTGATTTGTATAATACAGTATTTAATCATTATTTGTATTTCATTTTTTTCGGTGTGTTTTATTTTATGTTAAGTGGATTTTATTTCTTTATTTAGTTTACTGAAGTAATGTGTAGCAATGTTCGTTTAAAAAATGAAATCTCTTAATATACACTGGAGGTATCAGATGCTGATATGATTGTCAAGTTCAGCACTTTTAAAACTTGGATTTGGAAAAAAGTCAATATCTGATGAAATTTGATTGAAGAGTTTTAGGTCCGTATTGCTTTGGTACACCAGGCTAGGTTATCAGTGAGACACTAGTGGTTTCCGAGCGATGTCCCTAGTCTAATGAGCGCAATAAGAACTAATCCCCCGCATCTCATTTGGACACCACGTCTCACTTGGTGTCGCACCAAGTCGTGGTGTCTCACTGGTGTCGTAATGTAATACGGGTCTTCTGTCCACATTCGAATGACTTTTATCTTGCTACATTGCCTTCAGGATCAGTTGCACAACAATTACATTGCATGCATCCACCGTAGAATGTCATTGCTTTGCCGTTAGATTCGTGAATTAGTTCCAGTTCTATTTGTTTCGTTAGATTGCATCATTTTACGGTGGTGGTTAAATGTGTATGAAATTATGTGAAGTTGGCCGTATGACCTTACTGAGGTAGGCCTATTATGGATACTTCTACAGCTCCTTTGTATAAATATTTGGATGGTTTTCCCTAAGCCTAGATTTGAGCTTGAGATTACATGCGCTTGATATGTGATAATTTCATATCTTAGAAATCTTTCAACTTAATGAATTAATAAAACATTCTATCGATAGATCAATATTGGGGAAAAATAGAAGTAGTGCTTCACTATAGATTGTGGCAATAGCAAAAAAGTTTAAATTAACACTAATATCCAAATGGAGGTGAAAAAGATAAAAGGAGATCAATCATGAATGGGGTGCAATTCTTACATTAACATATTTTATTCATTCAACTATATTTCTAATGGATGACTCTTATTAATATTTTTCACCTAGAAGTGCAACCGGTACCATGTTAATAAGCTTATTGCTTATGTAATTGAATTTTTTCGCAAACAGTCAAGTCAGTTTTATTGATAATATAGTTTGGTTGAGCTCGGAAGTTGTAGGATATATGGTTTAAAAATAGTTTTACATTTATTTAGGTACAGTATAAACATTTCAAATATAACGCTTCTATATTATCGTTATCGTAGATGCGTTGGGTTATTGGTTTATAATAATTCTTTATTGAGATTTATGTCATATTGTCAATTTATGTTGCTCAAAACTTGAGCTTCAATGCTAATGATTATCGAAACTAACAACAATTCAAGATGATGAGTATTGCAACTTGATTTTTGTATCAATATAGAAATTTCAGTAAATACAGCAATATAGCATTTTCAGTTTTTGACTTCAGTGCGACGTGCAACAATTATTGTTAACTTCTTTGAATTTCTTTCCAAATATTTTTTAAAGTGATGAGTCCTAATGCGTGCATGTTGGCGTAAACGAAACGAAACGATTGAGAAATTATTATCTTTGATATCTTATCTTATTTCAGCAATTCTGAATCAATTCATTATAGTTGAATATTTATTGTTTTTATGACACATTTTATATTCCTCTCCTGCGATCTCCTCTACGCCATTATTTGTATCCTTTTATTCCCTATCTGTACTTTGTCATATAGTTATTCATTTGCCAGAACTATTTACTTTATCATCCATCACCCCTCGGAATCCTCTATCTTCAATTTTCCCCTCAACGATCCCAGCTAACACAGTCCTTCCGTCCTTCCCAACTACTTAATACATGCATACAATGTCCCAAAAACTACTGATCCAATAGCCTCACAGTAGCTCTTAAGACTGAACCAAACACAAAGGACCGTATTCTTGAACGTTTTCCAGAACGTTCTTTGCCAAGCTCTCTTTGGTAACTAATTAGAATCTTTGAACCAGAAACTAGAATCATTCTGATTGATTTCAGCTTTGCTGGACAAGAAAGGATATTATTGATCGTTATGGGAGCGTTCATTCATTGGCTGATAGAAAATTTATGACCTCGACCATAATAACAGTACAGGCCTAAACCGATCAAACCAGTGAAGCCCTGTTTTCCAATAAATTTCTGCTTTGCAGAGAAGTAATACTTTTGATTCGTATGGGACTGTTCACACATTTACAGAAAGAAAATGTGTGAACACTCCCAGAAGAACCAGTTTCATTCATGATCTGCCCAGCAGAGCAGGAATTTAATGGAAAACACTGCTTTAGGGGAAACTAGGTTTTTTCTGGGGACATTTTGTGTTTGTTTCAGCATGTAAACTACCATGATGGTTGTGGGGTCAATATTTTTAGAGACATTTTTTGTAATATAATGTGATGAGGTGTTGGGCATCTGTTTATTCTAGTGTGTAATTGCTTGATCAATAATGTACGTTATTGGTTGATAGGATTCCGAGTACAGTGAGCCCCCTCAAACGCTGTTAGTAAAGTTACCTGAACAAGGTTCTCGCTACTTGGCCCCTCACACCACCAACCACCAAGTGGTGCATCCGCGCAACCACCACCACCACCACAACCATCACCACCACAGGGTCAACCACCATCGTCACCACAACCACAATCATAGCCATAACCATAACCATAACCACCACCACTGCAATGGTGCCCACCACAATCAGCACAATTGGAATTTCAATCAGCAACAAAATCACCGTCAGATATCGCCACCGCTGCAATGTGAGTTGAACTCTATAAATTCTGCTTATCTGTAAATACTATTCATAGGATTGAATATTCATTAGCTGATCGTAGTTTTATGGTGGCGTGATGACCACACGGCGTTACCTATTCCAGATCTTACACACGTAATCTCGCCAATCCAGAGCTCAGATACAGTGATGTTCAATGAACTGTAGCGTTATTCACGTTTCAAATGAAATATCTCAAAAGCTGAATGATATACTGTAAATATCTCTTCTATGAACGTCTTTAAAGGTCGTAACCTTTATAAAATAGGCCAAAAGTGTGAAAAAATGAAACTTATGGAAAGGCTGTGCAACACGCTTTTGGAAACATTCACTGGTGACATTTTTTTTAAGTATTTCGATTTGTATACTATCAAGTTACCAAAATGGATCAAATTTCAGAGGAAAACACTTTTTTAAATATTGTTTTTACCAAGTTGAAATCTTGGGGAGATCCATCTCCGAATTGGTAGCAAATAAATTCATGGAATTTGAGGATACCTTGTTTATGATATTGTTTACATGATATATGTGATGCCTCAGAATATCAATTCTAGAAAAATTTATTCCAGTTTTAACTCAAATTCGGTTATTTTTTTCAAAATAGAATGAATTTCCCAGGAATTTATATTCTGAGAAATCAAATATGCCTTGAAATGAACAATATCTTGAAGAATGTCATGATTCTATTTACTACCAATTCGGAAATTGATCCTCCCAAGATATCAACTTTAGACTCTTATATCTCAAAAAGTAAAAATAATAAAAAATTTCACCTTACAAACTTATTCCAATTTTTTAGCTTGATAGTATCCAAATCAAATTACTTTGAAAATGTCATCAGTAAAAACTTTCCAAAAGTGAGATGCAATCTGAAGTGGAGTGGTTATATCTTTCGTTTTAGGACAGAGAATACTAAAAACTGCCTATTTATTGACAAATGGTAGTCAGGGTTGGTGAAAATTATGGAAACAGCTTAATATTTCTTTGACAAAAATAATGTGACATTACTAATAAATACTAATAAATCTTACAAAAATCAAATAAATGAAAATCTAAAAAAGCAATAAATTATCATATTTAACACTTTGAACAAAAAAGATTGATCTGTTACATTTTTAATATTTATTAGTATCATTGAATGTAAATGTTTGAGATATCAATCTGCGGTTTCCGCCTTCCATTTTCTCTTGAAATTCTGTACCGTATAGAAATCATGTATCATATGATCACCTTGCCATTAAAAAATCAAGTTGGATTCATAATGGCGGATCAAAATTTTGAAGTGACAGAAAAGTACTTTTTTAATTCGAATAGGATCCCCAATGAGACATTCTGTTAATATGGCATATTAATCTGTTTCCATAGAGGAAACTATACCAATTAGAAAAAAAAGAAAAACTAATACCAATCTTGTATTTTTGAATCATCTTCCTCAAATAAAATAGAAAATAAAGGAAATTGTGCCACTCACCCAAAATATGAACATAATTATAATAAGTGCTTTTCCCAATAAGTTTCATAGGCCAGAACATAATGAAAAAATTAATTCGACGAACAAATCAATTCATAATACAATTAACAGCCTAAAAAACAAGAACTAAACAACTGAGGATTTGTTTTCTAAATGAAAGGTTGAAACGATAAAACTTCACTAATCATTGTCTGCATCTAAATCGATCTGGCAAAGTAATATTTTTTAATAGATTGGCAGAGTTGATTGAAAACCGTTTGCAATCCTCTGACAAAAAAACCGCTCAAAAGACAAATCATTTTTTTAGTTAATTGGCTCAACACAGGGAAGGTGAACTAGTTACTAACGCTTTTGACATATTAACTAAAGATGATAGGTAAGTTTTAAGTATTTATCAGCAGAATATTGAATATCTTGGTAACAAAATTGACAGACTACAAGTATTTCTTAAACAAGAGGATCCTGACATTGTTATATATTATAGAGGATGGCTTGATAAAAAATTAAATCAATCTAGTAAGGAATGCAGGTTATTCATTGAAATGAGTAGGCCTATTTTGTAGAACAGCTCATAGAAGTGGTGATGTAGCTATGTGTATATTCACTAGCAATGCTAATGCTAAACCTATCAATACTTATGAGCTAGATTTTGTTCAGAGATTTTTTGTTGGAATGAATTTACAAGTAACTGGATTGAAGTTGAAAATTCAACTTGGGTATCTATAGGTCACCAAATGGAGGCTGGCACAATTTCTGTAAGCTGTTAATACACTTTCATAAATAACATCCACTCGTTTATTGTAGTAGTAATGTTATTGTAGTAGGAGATTTCAATACCGATTTTGCCAGACAGGATAAAATGATAGAGGATATTATAGATATTATTAATATGAATAATTTAGAAATTAAAGTCTACGAATATACAAAAGTAACTCGAACTTTACCGACAATAATTGATAATATCCTTACAAATTTAGAAGATTGTAATGTCAGATTAGGTAGCTCAGATCTATCGGACCATAACTATCAAATTCTAGATGTAAAGTTGCAGGGTCGAAATCCAATTAGAATAAATAAAGTTCTGAAATAAATTCAGCAATGTGAACTTTAATTATTTGGAGCAGAAACTACTTCATGAAAATTGGAATAGTGTTTATAACAGTTGTAGCCTAAATTAGAAAATAATATAATCAATCCGTTGATATTAAAAGATTTCATATTAGTGAATTTCGCCCGATAAAATAGCCGAAGTAAAAAGTAAATTAGACAAATTAGATGAATGGATTAGATGAAACTGAAAATATTCTCACTCAGAGAAATATAGTTAGGGAAGCTTATGAGAATTTTAATTAGTTAGGGATATTCCAAGTGAAAACAATTACAATTTTTTAATGGAAATCTACAAAAAAGAAGCGAAGAAAGCTAAATGTAAGAAAACAGCTAAAATATTAACAACTAGTTCCAATTTCAACTCATACTGCAGTAATCAATAAAAATAGGAGAGCAGATCTTAGAGATACATTTACAAGTGTCCCTAGAATGAACATGGTAATTAAATGCATATTAGTGTACACATTTGTAACGTTTTCAATAAATATTATCAACAGCTTGCAATTAATCTCCCAAAAGACGCTAAATACTAATATTTCAACTACTGTATCCGCTGAGCCAGTTGAAAAGGTATATAAGTCTCATCCAGTATCGAAAGATTAATTGACAAAAATAACCAACAATTTGAATAAAAAAAACAGTAGTATTGGATGGAGTTTCAAGTAAAAATTCTAATTTAAAGATGCATTAATGGACCCATTAATCCATGTCAATAATAATTCATTAGAACATGGTATTTCCATCATCATCTAAGAGATTTTGTCAATTTTCAAGAGTGGTGATTCTGAAAGAGTAGGAAATTTTAGGCTCATTAGCATTTTAAATGTAATAAAATAAGTAAAAGTTTTGAAAGAGTAGTTTTAAATAGTTTACTGTTCCACCTGGAAGAAATTAATTGTATATGTGATGAACAGCATGGGTTCCAGAAAGGAAAATCAACAAAAACTGCAATAGTATCCCTTGTTGAAATGCCGGGTGTTTCAGAAAGAATGACCCAATTTTAAACAGTTATATTTATTTAAAAAAATGGTACACACAAACCAATTTTACATCAAATCACTAACAGAAGTATCAAGTTTATGATGATGTATTATAAGTGTTCTATGTGCCCTCCTTTTGATGGCACAAGCATGTACACCATTTCCTGAACACCAACTTGCCTCAACGTTGGATAGGGCTCACGGACCGCAAGACTTGATTATGCATTCCTGGCATCCACGGTCCCCTGACACCGTGTGATTTTTTTTCCTGTTGGGATGTGTTAAAGATCGTGTTCATGGGTTTAAGGGTTTCCTCCCTTAGCACTTGATATTGAGGAGCTGAAAACCAGGATAACTGATGCAGTATCTACAGTCCGAGGAGACATCTTGCGAACAGTTCGAGATGAATTTGGCTACCGTCTAGATGTCGTCCAAGCCTCAAAAGGAGGGCACATAGAACACTTATAATACATCATCATAAATTTGATACTTCTGTGAGTAATTTGATGTAAAATTGGTTTGTGTGCACCATTTTAAAAATAAATATTCAACTTTTTAAAATTGGGTCATTCGTTTTGAAAATCCCGGTAATTATAGATATTACAGATGATAAGGCGGCTGCAATATTTCTCGATTTATCCAAAGATTTTGATTGTGTCAACCATAAAACATTATTAGGCATTGAACATTAACTGTAGGTATAAGTGGGATACAACTAGAATGGTTTAAATCATATCTTATAGGTAGAAACCAGTGTTTTGAACTAACCAAGTTGAATGGGAATGAAATAGTAAAAAAGGAATCTTAAAAAATTGAAGTCCAGGCTGGCGTGCCTCTGGCTGGGACCTTCAATTTTAGGTCCCTTACTGTTTCTGTTACATGTGAACCAATTAGCAAAAGAGTTACAATATCATAAAGCTTTGCTGTTTGCTGATGACACTTCGCTTATCTTTAACAATTCATAATTATATAGTTTAGAAATAAATGATTTTCTGGAGTCCAGTCAATTGTTCAATTCCGGAATCAGAGACGATCAACAATAAATAGTAAAAATTTCAATTCCTACAATTCAAAAGCAAATATAATTGAATTGAGGATAGAGCAGTAAACGTGTTTATAGAGGAAAATGAATTGGACCAAGAAGAGATAGTAGCTTTCTTGGGAGTTGTATTGGTCAGGACATTAACATGGCATCCTTATAGTGAGAAGGTATGTAATAAAATTTCATCTGGGATATTTCTCTTGCGGCAGGTTGGTAGATTAAATCATAAAGTGATACTGTAAACTGCTTATCATGGTCTTATACTATCATATATTAGATATGCTATTTTACTATCGGGTAATTCATCTCAACAAAATTTGGACAGTGTTTAAGATTCAAAAGAAGGCACTCAGGTGTATAGAGAAAGTATATAGGCTGATTATGTCAAATTATCGACCTGACTTGTCTTATACTCCATAACTGGAGTCCTTAGAACGTAATCTTTGAATAAAATTAGAAGGTGGGCATATCATTTCCAAAAATGTAAACTCAGCTGATCCACACCCCTGGCAGAGAAGATAGAGATGAGCACTTTTGATATCTTCACCTTCCAACTAGTCGCAATAGAGCTGCAAAGTCAAAAATTGGGTTCCAGACACTCTCTTTTAAATTGTTTTGTCAAATGATCTATTGTGACTAAATTGAAGATATCCCCCGCGACACTAAAGCTGCTATAACAATTTGAAGGAGAATGGCATAGTGAAATAATACATCAAATTGGAGAGAATTCAATGTTATTTAATCCTGCAATTTATTTTTTTAAGCCCTGAAACAGCAAAAAGTTGGATAAAAACCTGTGTTTGAAACTTAAGAACTGCCATATCCTACTCAATATTCGTTTAATCTTGAAAAATTAGGTGTCGATAGATTCGTAATTAAATATACTAAGAAGAGTTATTATTGTAATTCTTTTTTTGGAAAATTGCAAAAAGTTGGATAAAAACCTGTGTTTGAAACTTAAGAACTGCCATATCCTACTCAATATTCGTTCAATCTTGAAAAATTAGGTGTCGATCGATTCGTAATTAAATATACTAAGAAGAGTTATTATTGTAATTCTTTTTTTGGAAAATTGCAAAAAGTTGGATAAAAACCTGTGTTTGAAACTTAAGAACTGCCATATCCTACTCAATATTCGTTCAATCTTGAAAAATTAGGTGTCGATCGATTCGTAATTAAATATACTAAGAAGAGTTATTATTGTAATTCTTTTTTTGGAAAACTAATGGTTATTTGTTTATTCATGAATATCAATTTTAAACGGCCGCCATTTTGTTTTATGAATTTGAAAAATCGTCATAATTTTTTTGTAGATCTGTCTAGTTGTCATGAATGATTGTGTAAAGTTCCTCTTCCGTATGTTCAGCCATTATTTAGAAAAAATTATAAGTTTAAAAAAATGACAGCTGTGTGAGTAACTAGGACTTTCGGACATTTTGAAAAATATATTTAGACGTCTGGTACCCAGGAAGAAGGCCCTAGAATATTGGTAGGGAGTTGGGAAACACTCTTTATATTATACAGACATTTTACTCTACTCATTAAACTTTAGTCTTTCATACAGTCGTAAAAGTATGCTTAGGCCAGCAACTAACGTATCTGCGACCATTTTCTTCTGTACAGTCTTCAACTGCATTCAGTGCCAGTCGATTCCGACGCAGGTGTGCAGTGTAGGTGAAGACTGCTTTTGTTTGTTCTTGAGATCAGACGAAAATGTCCGGCGAAACGACACGTTGGTGGCTTGCCTTATGAAAATCATTTTTTTACGTTAGTGGTTGGGTCTAGGAAAATCATGATTGATAAACACTAATAATGAATGAATAAGTGTCTTTATTGTATTCTTCATACCAAAAAATATGATAATCTGCCATAAAAATTCAACATTATCGAAAAATAAATACTCATCTAAGATGATCTAGAAACAATTATTAAAAAATACTTTAATCATGACATAATCTGGAAGGTCGTCTGTCAGATTGATTAACACTATTATACTTTATATGAAAATATTATTTTTAAGAGTAATATCCAATTTGTTTTATTTCTATATAGGGATTCTTCATAGTTCTTAATTTTTTGATTACTAGTACAGCACCTTTTTCTTCTTTTTTTTAGACACAGCTAGTTTCGGTCAATTATAAAGATTGACAGAGAATCACGACTAACGTACAAATTTCAATGGATAATAGTTTATAATGCATTGCATTTTTACATTATATTTAATGTAATTTAGGCAATACATTTTAATTGCACTAAAATTATAAATTTTAAAACCTGAAGATGGTGTTAATACTGAAACTAGTTTTTATAATTTGTATTTTTAATCTATTATTTTATTAATCTCAAAAAAGGGTACTATAATTCTTATTAAATGGAAAAGACTAAGAAATTGTCAAAAAACCACAGATTTATTGATACTTAGAAATTCTAAGGATCAATAAATCTGTGTTTTTTTGACAATTTCTTAGTCTTTTTCATTTAATATGAATAATTACCACAATATCAATTTCTCAGCTACACAAAAAGTACTATAATTCTATTTTATAAATAAAAATATGTAGCCCTGAATAAATTCATACATTCTAAGAAAATGTTTATTGATGTTGTAGGTGCCAATAATGGGGGCTTACGTGGCCTGCCGCAAACGACTCAAGGGGTGATGGTGAACGGAGGGGGCTTGATGCATCACTTCACTCCAGCTTCCTCATCAGACAACAACAACACCAAACAGTACTCGAATCAAAACGGATTTGGCAAGGTGTTTCAGAACCGCAAGCGTGCCCACAGTAAGGCTCCCAATGATGGCAGACGCCACCACAAGCCTCCACAGGGCCAAAAGCAGCCATCAAATAGCAACCACAGCAACCAGGGTGTACAGCAACCACAGCTGCAGCCACAAGTGCCACAAACCCATCGGTAATGCATGTTTTTTGTGACCGCTACTATAGTCACCGTCACATACCCGGCGACTGCAGCATTCTTCTTCACTCCACCCTAACCGTGTCAATCTAGTCTTCGACTACCTAGTTATTTATTTAGGGGCAGTTTATTGTGGTTATCATAAAGTGTCGAACGCAAACGAGGAATGTTCATATCTAGTTGTTCTCTACCCATCGCTCTGTTGTGCAACTACTGTGTGTCCCCCTTCTATGTGAATGGTTCATCACTAACTACCAATCTCTTGTGCAACAATTTAATCAAGCCCCTTCGATGTGGATATCAATTGAAATGTTTAATGCTACTTGTGGAACTACGCAAACTATGCAAACAGTATATGTAGATGTATATGAATCCCCCTTCAATGTGGTTATTTATTCGAATCTATTTATTCGTCTCTACCTATTGCGCTCTCTTGTAGAACTATGTAACCGGTATAAAACAGGTTCTCGTCCTGTGTCCTATATCAGTCCCCCTTGTGAATCGTTAACAAAGAATGTACATATATCAGCTTGTCTGTACCTACCGCTCTCTTGCGGTTCTATGTAATCAGTAATCAATAATGATATAAATTTATATGTTTAATTCCTATCGATGTGAAACTTTGTAATTAGTCTGTCAACCCGTCTTCTACGTGGTTAGTTATTCAGTAAACGTTTCCCCGTGAACAGAATGCTAGGATAATCAATCAAGTTTCAAAATTTATTCTGCGGGTACAAATAAATTTCACAATCAATAATTATGCAGCATAAAGCAGCAGAGAAGCTTAAATTATGCGGAAACGTCCATTTTTTACGGCTCATATTGAAAAAATGAAGCAGCGCTTCTGTATTGTGTACGCTGTAACTCTTTCATTCTAGAAAGGAAGTCAAATATAAAAAAACTGTGTGCATTCATGTTATTGATCACATTTGAAAAGTAGTTTGACATTTTTAACAGTATATTTATAAGAAGAGTGCTCTTTATGAAAAAAACCCAACTCTGATATGACAACCCTCATTAATTTTGGGTGTAATTAATAAGTATTTAAATAGTGTTGCTCTAGTAAATATTGTCCCATATTTTTCATTCATCAGCGAGAGAAAATAAATGCTAAATTGCACTTACATGAACAAGTCCTTATACCTAAATGTTTCTGAAGAGTGTATTGTTCCACAGTTTCCAAACATACAATCATTTCATGAACGAAGTAAATAATATTTATCACTACCAGTAGAGTAATTAAATGTTTCTGTGTATTGTATATTGATATCGATGTAATGTAAATAAACGATCACAGTTGATGGTGTGGAGTTTTGTGCGTTATGGAAGTTATCGCGTTTTATGCTTGGGGGCTGATTTTCAAACTTGGTGAATGTATGTGTTTAATGTAAGTGTGATCTGCAATGTTATCGAACAGGTCGATGTTCTGGCCGGCCGATTGCAAGCGATTCAATGTTCAATATCCACCTGTATTATACATTGAAGACATATCAACATAATCATTAGTCATTTGAAACTTGAATTGAGTTTTATTGACAAAAAAACACAAAATATTCAAATGCAGCAGTGGTCTGGTTACTATTAACATTGTAACGTAAGGTATTGAGGGCTCTCACTTGGCAGTACTATTAATTAAGTTGCATCACTACTGAACTTGAAAAATTATAAAAAAATTCTTTGTAAGTTTAAGTTGAAATATTAAAAGTATGTCCTTACTATAGTTATTTTATCTTACTCATTAAACATTCTATGTCTTATAAATGTACGATAATTGATGTAACCATAGTGATATTTGTATGGCTATCACCCTTATGGTTCCATTATTCGACTGTGGCACATATGACAACTTATGTTCAAATGAGGTCTTATAATAGATTATAATTGTTAGAATAGGTCTTCTCCTTTTTTAGAATATACATTTTCATGCAGTCCTCTTAAATTTACGTAGATTCATAATTTTAGACTAAAAAAATTAATATTTTGATGAAATGTATTTTAATGCTTTTAGTATCAGTACTATTTTGTGTTTTAATTTATATTATTTCAACTGCTTTCTTATTTTAATCTTGAGAATCCTTGTGACATCGCAACCACGGGGCCTTACATGCTTTACAGTTATACTATTTATTGAGTTTATTCTGTTTTCAATTGTTCATTTCAATTTTATTCCTTATCATTGTTATATTTTCTGTTTCTATCAAATGTTTTTATATTTTAAATTGTAAAAATGGATGTTGATATAATTACAACACATTTTCACCAATAATGAAATCACTGGGGAATCAAGTTGAGAGTATTCCATAATTATTATTGTTATTCATTGTAGATTAGTCTGGCATCTCCATTGAACATTTTAATCAATGACTATTTTGTGTTGTTATTCCATCATTCCTGGCCTGTTTCATTTAAATCTATTTTGAATTATTATTTAAATTACGATGTGATAGAATTGTGAAAAATATTCTGCGTGAATTGTGATGTAAATTGTCACTTCACAATACAATTCGACATTCACCATTCAATTCAACTATTAACATCACTATTTATCGCAAATTTATACATGTCGTATTATGCAATTTTATACAGGCTCAGCTACTGTTCATCACTTCCAATACATTGACCAGTATTTCTTTAGAAGTACTAAAAAGTATTTACTCACTTATCTTATAGTAATTTATAACTAGTGGCGTGCTACCAATTTATCCTAATAGGTTGAATAGCTTTCACCTATCATCTAAGGAAAGTCATCGGTTCCAAATAAGCTAATATCTTGATATATCATAAATGGATCTAATGCTTATGAATAAGAGATTCAGTTCAGAGCAAATCAACTTATAATTTTCATAATAATTGTGCAATTTACAACAAAATTTACTGAACAAAACCATATGACACTTAAACATAGAATCTTACAAGCTAAAATACTTATCTATGCATATTTGAATTCATTTGTTTGGCTACAGACTTCAAAATTATACGATACATTCAACACACATTTAGAAAATGATAAAATTATTCAGATCTCAAATAAAACATTTTAAACTTCACTTAAACAGAAAATTTTCAACAGGACAAAAACGATTCTATTTCAGCCAGCAGCCATTTTTTCTGAGGCTCCACGTACTTGCTTTCTCAAAGGACTCACCTTAAAAACGTCATCAATACCAACCTCACAAAAAAAAGAATACAACTCTACAAATTTCATTTATTATACTCAATAAAACTTTATTTTTGAAGTTATTTTAACTTTATTTAACCTTTATGTTGTTTAGAATTATCTGTTAATTCAGAAATAGAACTGTGTTACAGTAGGATGTTCAACATAAGTTTATCTGATAAATTCCCGGTGAAAAGTTGATCCGCATATCGATTACACCGATATTTGCTATAAAGTGTTATTAATATTTTGAATATCGAATTGAAGATTCTATGTTGATCGAGAAAAAATGTAATATTACACTAGTGAAAAACTTGATTAATAATATTAATATTAATCATCAGTCTTCGGTATTGGATGTTCAATTTAATTTCTGGCTAGGAGATGATATTTATCTCGGGGATTGTAATAATATTCCCATAGTAACCGTAAAAAACATTAAATTCACATCTATACTGTACGACTCCATTCATGTTATTCACATTCTCTTCTTGAGCTGATAAAAAGTCAAATTCTGAAAAGATGTTTCAATTCACACTACAGGGATATTATATTTATCATGTAGATTAATTTAGCATTGAAATTTCACCAGAAACCCCATCTATGCAAGCAGAATCATCAATTTTTGAACTGTAGCTTTATGCTCTTTCTTTCGACTAATCCAATCAAAACAAAAATTAAACAATCCATGCAGAAAAAACAAAACTAATAATGTTGTATGTCATTCATTCTCATACTGATATGTATCGAAAATAATTTAAATATAGAAGTACTCTTAAGGTAATATTAAAGTGTGTATATTTCGTTGATTCAAGTGGGTATACATATTATGCATTAAGATATAACCGCCCATCCTATAATCAATTTTACAAAATATTTTGTAATTATGATATTGATGTTTATCCAGCTATTGATTGTTAGGGTTAATTCAGTGTTGAAATTTATAAATGTAATCCAATTGATCATTGTCAAAGTAGTTATAATCGATTAAAAAAATGAAGTGCTTTGTAGCTGCCAGACTATATTTGGGAAGGCTAGGGTTATGTTATGCTAACCTGGCTATGAGGCTATGAATCATAGGAAAAAGACCATTGGCTTATCAGTATTGAATTTCCATGAACAATTTTGACTAGTAACTTCATTATCTCTCAAAACTGGAATTCATTTCTTTAGCCGCATCAAATGTAATTAACTTCAACTGTATCATTAAATAACGCTATATAACTTCAACTGTATTTTTGATCTGTACTACTGTCCTAGCTCCAAATACGGACGTGAAAACACATCTCTATTATCGTGAATTTGATAAATTAGGAAAAGTGTTTCATACTTATCTATTTTCAAAATAATAGTACCGTATACAATTAACAAAGATCATGAAGATTCTTAATTCTTTTAAGTAGTGGGATACTTCATAAGAATACTGAGGTTCAATTCAAACTGTCAGCATTCCTTGTAAATAGCATCCTTACTCCCCTTCCAACCAATGATGGCAGATTAAAGTGATCTCAGAGAAAATAAACTTCAAGAGTTTGGAAAATAATTTATTATTGTAATAGTTATTTGTGCATCTAGTGCGCAAAGTGAAAGTTTGCTGCACCGAAAGAAACGTTTACGCCCGAGCCGTAGGCGATCAATTGAAAATTAATAATCGATAATTCATTCAAATTAAAAATTAAATTAATCCAATTAATTTGAAAATTTGAATAAATCTTAATTTCTAAAAATTTAACCGGCTGCTGTGCAACCGGGCCTTAGTATTAAGAGTACGCAAAGTAATACTTTGCGCACTAGAGCGGAAAAGTGATTCTTTGCGTTCTGTAATCAGTGCAGCAATGGCCACTTTCCAAGGTACCTGTAGGAGAAAATTATTTCCTCCCAAATGTCTATATTTCATAAATATTCGCAACATTATATTTATAATAGAAACAAATATTATTAATGTTTAAGTTTTGTTCATTTATTCTGATAGGATATAATATGAGAACACCTAATTCAAATTCATGAGCTCAAAAAATCAGTTTTGCTCAAACTTCATTATTGATTGATATTTGATGATTTTTTATATGTTAACGATAATACAATTATTTATTTACAGTTTTTCATCTCACTCATTTTTATTATTTGTTTGCAATTATTATGGTGCATCAAATTCCGAGTTATTTCTACATAATGAGTGATTTGTCAATTTTAATAACACAAGTAGGTCTATTTATTGAAGACAGGAAATGAAATACAAATAATTCATGAATATAAAAATCTCAATTTTTTGTTTATTTGTAATTCTTTTACTCAATCATGTATTCCTGATCAATTGAAGTTATTATTTTTCAAATACATACAAATTAATTGAAATTCCTAATATTTAGTCAAATTGACATTCTGTTAAAATCTACAGTATCTTCCAAAATTGAATTAGCTTCATCCATCACATTTGGTGGAATTGACATTTGGTTCATATCTGCAAATTTTACACAGTCAGTGGTCTCTTTCCGAATTTTTTGGATGATAATAACATAATTTTTAACAGATACAATGTTGATACAGTCATGTAAAGTGTGGAGCCCTTAGTGCTAAATATTCTCCATCCACACGCCTATCTACGTTTGCTGTGTGTTTTTATGTTCAAAATAATTTAGCATTTATATTCAACTCATCTCAATGTTTGGAGTAAGTGATTGGAAAACTTTGAATAATTCTATGAACAGTAAGTGTTATGAATCGATGTTATATCTATTTTATGAACTACTGAAAAATATCAAAAAGTTGATGTTTGTCCCTTCAATCTGTAATATTAAGCCTATGTATGTATTTCTTCCAGGAAAAGTGTGTGCTAAATGAATATCGAATAACTGATCAGAATTGAGTGCATCATACAAATGCAAGTGTTACTTGTTTGGTGTAATATGCAAAAATAATACTTTGGTGTAATATTCAATACTTCAGAAAAGTATTCGCCCGGAACATTTCCAAACTTTTGTGCCGAAACAGTGCTGTTATTGTGCTGTTACAATCAGTAAATGTTATGTATGTGTACAATTAAAAATTTAATATTTGTTCCTGTTCTTCTCTGAGAAGAATAATAATTGATTGAATTTTAATCAATTTGTATGACTGGTGTAGATGAATTAATGTTATTTGTTCGAAAATTAAGAATAAAAATGAAAAAAAATGTGTTAGTTTTAAATGTCTGCAATCGGCCTTCATGTTTTATCTAATTATATCTTCTCCGTCAAAATACGAACTTTCATGTACCATTTCGTATATATGGACTATCGTATCTTTAGATTGATTCTAAATCAATTCGTCACAATATTTTTGAAGAAGTTGTACATATTTTTATTAATTTCATAACGTTCTGTAAATAAGGTTATATTTGCGTTATAGTTTTATTGTCATAAAGAATGTTTGAAAAGTTCTGGTGTTTTTGTGCAAAACCGGAATGATAGTTTGGTCGTCTACACAAACATTCGGTTTACTTATGATTGAATCTGAATTATCATTAATTTGTTAAATTTGCACATCGCTCTTGCTTATGGAAATCTGAGAACTTTGATCAATTTTATATCTAAGTTCATTTAATTTTTGAAGCTTTGGAGTAAGAAGTCACTCAATCTTGATGCAAATAGAAAGTTTAGAATCTTATTATGTTAATATCTCAATTCAAATTTTCTAAAATAGATTAGGAAAGTCTGCATTATTGAATACACCATTAAGCTTAGTTAATCAAAAATTCCAACTAATGCATTGTTCGTATTACACGAAATTAGAAACGTCTATAAGAATGCATATTTTAATTGTCACTTTGCAAAGCGTTCTTTTATTTTATGATAAGCACTATTTTTGTCTCTTATCTTACCTTTATTGCAACTTATTCAACAAACAACTTAATTATTACAAAGCAATGGTCTAGTACTTTTCAAACATTTCTTTGTGTAAGTGAAAAACAATAATTTGTTTCTACTATGAAACTACTATGATATCTTATTAGTTACTTTATGTGTAATCACTACAGACTCATTCCTTGATAATTTGCTATTCTATTTAACTTCATTTATCTATTCTAAGATAAGTTTTTTATTTGTTATTAATTTTATTTTTGTACATACAGATCTCTGGAGATGGAGACTTTTTCCGGTGAAATCGATGCACCTCGCTTTTTATCAACTTTAATAAGTTATTGATGCCATGCAATGGTAGTGTTAAGTAATTGTTGTAAAGTAACATGTATTTTCGAAAGTATTTATCTATCGTGAAACTATACGTATGAAGGCCCTTATTCGAAATGTTATTGACAAAACTGAATTCAATTGTATTGAATTAACTCTGATTTAATTATCTCATATTCATCTGTCATAACTTCTGAAATCTTGACCATTGACTCAACTTCTATTTCTTTCATCAAGTATTCTATTTTTCAATAGTGATCACTACTGTTAAAAATAGTTATTTGTTCTTCAACTGCATTGAATTTTATATAAATTTAAATAAATTGCACATGACGATTTTAATTCTTCTCAATCTATGAGCTTGTAAAGCTGATGTTTTGATGGGAAATTAAGCACATCTGTTGAAAATTGAGTTTTATATGCCAATATAAAATATATATGTTTTATAGTCACTGAAGCGTCATTGAGAATCCGCCTGTTGGGTTTCAATGGTCATGTCAATTTCAAAGCTAATTAAATTGAGTGTGAAGATATATTTTTTAATTGAATGTGCTGTCAGGGAATGAATATATCGTAAATCAGTAATTTAATCACGAGCTCTGCTACAAGTAAGTGTTTAATTACCTGTACTGTGTTCAATCATAAAAGCATAACAAATTATTATCGTACGTTTCTATTTTCTCTATTATATTTGTTCATAGTTTTAAAATTCATAGTCAAAACCTGTAGTTTTTTATTTACTTTCAAATTTTGATTAAAAAAAAATATATAAATATACCATGGACACAAAAACATGTGTCTGAGGGACCAGTTACTTTGGTTAGATTGGTTGGATAAATTTATTCATTACAATTCTTATTTGACATTGAATTTCTATTCATTGTTTTTCAAACTTGTTTTAATTACAATACTTTTATCGATTTTATTTAATTATTTTAATTTGTTCAATATTTATTTTGCTGATTTTGCATTATCCACTAATTATTTAACTTCTAAGTATTTCTAAAATTAATTCGAAAAATAGATTATGGGTTCCAAAGTTTCCGCAGGGATGCCACATATATTTATCAGTAATATTTTGAAAACTAAATCGTCATTAATAAATATGAAAAATGTCTAAAACCTGAAAAAATTGCAATAGCCGAATCAGATATTAATCTTCTTTTAGTTCATAGATATTCGTTGCTATGTCAATTGTTTTCAATCAATAGTGTGACATTTTGTTTTAATTTGTAAATAAAGGGATGAGCGATGTGCAACTATAGAGTTGAAAGAGGTTGCATTAAAAATAAACGAATTTTTTTGTGGAATCTGACAGTTCCAAAAGTCAGAAAAATATTTTCAAAATATCCGTGGCAACCCTGTTAAGGCAATTATGTGGCTGTCATTTCCAGAATAGATCCATGGCCATTCAATTTGTTTGCTCAGAACACTCTAGTTTCGGTTGTATAACAAATGACAATGTTAACCAAATTTAAAAAAAAGATTATTGCATTTTGTTGTTTTCATTAGATTGAGTTATTGAATGACTTAATAGTATGATAAGAATATTTTCTATTAATGTGAACTTCATTCAAACAAAAAAATATATATTGTAAATTGTTGTAAAAACCCAACCGGTGTTTTATTTCTATTTTACCCCAACCCGATATTATTGTCAAGGCATTCCCTTTTTAATATAACCAAAACAAGAATAGCGTGAAATGGTGATGCATTGGGAGTACCGAGATTGTGATCCCACATTTTGGATTTTGAATGGAAAATCACAAAATAATAATTATCTTTCCATAATTCCACATAATTTAGATTAAAAAGGAACGACAAGTTTGCTTCAGCTTGCTATGCTGTGCTTGGTCGTGGGTTCGAATCCCGCCGGTAGGCTTGGATGTTTGATCTCATCTTATTCCATTACCCACGCATACACAAAACCCTTATGTGGACTGGTGGGTATTATCCGTAATAAAAAAATTAATATATTCATATTCTGATAGTTTCGAAACGATTGTCACTTCATCGTGTGAATAATGTTTTATTGCGGCGGATGATGATGGGCACGATGCCCACATGAGCTTTTTTTGCATGTGCGCGGCAGATTTATGAGATGATCCATGCCCAATGGTCGAACTCACGACCAGGCAGTGCCAGCAGACTGAAGGCTATAACGTCCCAGAGCCAGACCACTTTAGCAACCTGGTCGGCCAAGTACAGTAGGCTATCTATTATTTATAATGTACGAATAAAAGTGAACAACATAACTAAAAATTTACCTCACCAAAAACTTCAACATTTTGCATGTTTGTACAGTTGGACCTCTTAGAGGCATAATAAGAAAGGAATGTTTAAATATTTCCAAAGGTATGCCGAAAACCGAGATTTTTTTTGTTCTCTGATTTTTCAGAACTACTAGGCAGAAAAAGTTGAAAATTGTTACCATTATTACCTACACAAAATATTTCATATTTTCTGATTTCATCTTCAAAAGATGACTCAAGCGATTCTTCAAACATTCAATTTCTCTAAAAACAAAACCTCTGGGGCAGAGCAAGAGGCAAAAATCTTTTCTCACCTGTTGTTTTTGCATGAGAGGTTGAGGTGGCGTGGCACCATCAGAATCAATGAAGTGGAAGCAGTTTGAAAACTGTAGGTATAAAATGGGGAGACTAGCAAAAGACACACAAGACTAGGAGACACACAAAAATTGTATGGAATTTGTGGAGCAGATCTTAGCTTATTTGAAACATCTTGTGGGACGTAGACAAGTGGTGTGTATTGGAGATAAAAGATCAGATGTAGCATGTGTAAAATTCGGTGTCCCGCAGGGATCAGTTCTCGGGCCATTGCTTTTTATTCTTATGATAAATGACTTTCCTGCTGTTCTAAATTGCCGTTCGATACTGTATGCTGATGACACAACATTTATCAATAAATGTACTGACCTTCAAAATCTTAAAAATCTAACTGAGACCACTCTGATGCAAGCAGCGACATGGTTTAGGGCTAACGGCTTCATGCTCAACGAGAATAAAACACAGGCTATGCACTTCACCCTTAGAGGTGGCTTAGATTGTGTGGATGCAATAAGCGATGTAAAATTTCTGGGGATATTCATTGACAGATATTTGACTTGGGAAGCTCATATTAATTATATATCAAGCAAACTTTCAAGAGTGATTTATCTGATCAGACAACTGAAAAATCATGTTCCAGATAATTATTTGAGATCGATATAATTTGCCTTTTTTCAGAGTATTGCAACATATGGCATAATACTGTGGGGAAATAGTAGTCATGCAGAAAATATTTTATTATTGCAAAAGAAGGTGGTCAGGGTTTTAACTGATTCTCATAGACTAGCACACTGTAAGCCTCTTTTCGTCCAGCTTAGAATAATGACAATAGTGAATTTTTACATTTATACTGTATCGTTGCATGTTAAAAAAAACTCATCCAATTTAAAATTAAGGCATCAAACTTATAGCTATAACACAAGAAATTGTCATAGGATTGATATTCCCTATCATAGGTTATCCAAAACAGCCAAAAGTTATGATACATTTGGTATAAAAATTTGCAATAAATTACCTACAGATTTAATATCAGAGACAGAAAAGAAATTTAAGACGAGATTATTGAATTGGCTTGTGATAAATCCTTTTTATAGTGTTGAAGAGTTCTTTGAGAGTGAAATAATTGTTGCTTAGAGTTAACAGGTTTCTATTTGTATTTATATATTGTTCTAAAGGCTCAAGTTGTGCTGTAAGGAATATGTTTTGTACATTCAAATTAATATTATTAATGTATTTTTAAAATCCAATTGACTTACAGTTTACTTAGGTACTGTATTATTTTAAGACTCAGTAATGTAATTTTGTATGTACAGTTGCTGTAAAATTTGATTTTTATCTTTTGTCTTACTGTAATCAATATTTGACTTTGCCTATTGTTCTAAGAATTTAACGGCAATAAAATCATATTTATTTATTTATTTTAGCACAACCCTTCTCCCCATGGTCAAAGGTCAAGGCAAAAAATAGAAAAACCCTGACCACCCCTTTCTATAAGCATGTTGAGCAGCAAGAGCTGAACTTTACTTTCTTGAAGTCAGCAGCCCTTAAATCCGGGACTGAGGGGTTTATATTAGCATGTCAAGATGGTGTTATCAACACATAGTCATATTGAATGAATGAATGAAAAACGTTTTTATTCACAAAAAGCAAAATGTTACAAACATTTGAAATGCTAACTTTACAATAATTTGAAAGAATAATACTCCTCACCTAGAACAAGTCTGTGTGTGAGGAGGGTCGTGTGCAACACAGTATAAGTCAATTTGCGTAGCACTTATCACTTGAGAAAAATTTATGTTTATAAATTATAATCACTTGAACAATAATCGGCTATAATCACACTATAGAGTTATATACATAAAGTTATGTAAAAACTTATTGGTTAATGAATTATGTTGTGTGCAGATAAACAAATATTCTATTAGAACCTATCATATAATTATGTTATCCAACAGTACAGGAGAAGAAAGTAAGAGGGGAGATTTGAAAATTTCAGATTAAAGTAAAGGAAAAACAGAGATTGACACTAAATATATGGTGACCTAATCAATTGTTCGCTGGCATCATGTCCAATGCTGAGCAGCCACCTCCCCAACCCACGCTTAAAGACAGCAATGCTGACCCCCTTCGGAGTGCAACATATCCCAGGGAAGGTTACGGTAAAGGCAATGAGCCAAGTAAAAAGAATTGGATGAATCTAGGTGATGGATGAGTCTGGGAATCTGGATACCTACATGTAGTATATTTCTAGTCAGATAGTTATGTTCAATGTTTGTGAAAATATTCCTGTTTTTTGATATGTAAACTGAAAGACTTTTTATGTAGAGCTGCCTTATATTAAGAGCGGGGAAATCTTGAAACAGTAAGTTTGTAGGATATCTTGCACTCTTCTTGAGGATTTTTTTCATAATAGCCTTCTGTGAGACAGAAAGAGGTTTCAAAACAGCTGAAGATGAACCACCCCATGCTAGGATGCCATATTCCAGGAGGGACTGAACATATACGCATAATATACGGTCCTGCACTGAGCCACAGTCAACACCCGACTAATTTGACCGAAAGTGTACAGTAATCTTCTTATTTTAATTTTGACTTGCTGGATATGAGGTACCCAATTTAATTTATTATCCAAGATAATCCCCAAATATCTGAATTCCTCCACACGTTCAACAATATGGCAGTTACAGGTGGTCGACCACACACATGCAATCGCAGTTCATGCCCCCCTGGTTCGACCTCCCTTCTGGTGAAAATAGGCAGACATTTTGTCTTATTAATAATTAGGGTAAGAATATTCATGTCTAACCACTTTTTAATTTTTAATAGGTCGGTAGATGCCTTGTTGTACACTTCCTCCCAGGAACTCCCATAGGTGACAAGGGCCATGTCATCAGCAAAGAGATAAAGTTTACCTTCCAATTTCAACTTTGATACATCATTTATGTAAATTATGAAGAGAAGGGGACCAAGGTTACTGCCCTGCACCACTCCATAATCCACATTTATTGAATTGCTTTCAATACCATAAATGGATATTTTTTGTTGTCTATTAGTGAAATAGCTCTTGAACCAATCCAGGGACCTGTCCAGAACTCCAATTGCTTTCAGCTTATCAATTAATTTATTCCTGTCAACCGAATCGAATGCTTTGGCAAGATCAAGGAATGACAAAAGGGCACGTTTCTTCAATCCTACTTGCTGAGTTACAAATTTCGTGACATCAAACAGGGCATCAGATGTATTCCTGTTGGATCGGAAACCATACTGCATACTGTCAATGATATGGTTAAGCTCCAAGTAATTTGATAGTTGGACTTTAACATATTTATCTAAAATTTTTGCTAAAACTGTAAGGAGAGAAATTGGTCTATAGTTTGCCATGGATGATTTGGAGTTGGATTTATGAATAGGAATAACCCTGGCCACCTTCAGAGCATCTGGAAATTCACCACTGCATATACTCAAGTTGATAATATGTAATGAAGGAATTATAAGTGTATTTATGTGGTCTTTAATCAATCGTGCAGGGATAGAGTCACAGCCCGGAGCAGACGCCCCTCTTATGCTCATTATTATACGACTAATTAGTTCTTGCTGAGTAACGGGTCTGAGGACAAATTCGGATTGTCTTGGAAGGTCAGCTACCTCATCCACAACATCAACTGGATCAATTGCCTCAGGTGGTTGTCGCCCCACAGAGGCAAAGTAATTATTAAACTTTTGGACAATGTTGTGAATTTGATTGTTGTCTGTGAGGGCACCAGCACCGCCACCACAGAAGCTCTCGACCGGGAAGGCCTCCCCGCTTGAGGGTCGTCCCACTGTCTCGCTGACTACTGACCAGAATTTTCTAGGATTTCCATGCGCCTCGGTAACTTTTTGTTTGTAGTAGTTATTTTTAACATGTTTCAGTAAGTATTGCAATCTGTTCCTATAATGTATACATCTATTTTGAAGGTTGTCTACTCAGATGTTTTTTTCAAGTTTATCCCTATTTCTAATTGATTTTACCAGGCCTGATGTTATCCAGGGCTTGATTTTAGTTGTTCTTGCATCAACTGTAGTTTGGGATGTATTACGCTGTATTATTCCATTAATAGTAGCCTACTAATGAAGTTATCAACTGATATATTTATGTCATGTGTTTCTGTGACATGATTCCAGTTTTGTGTGGATAATGTGTTATTGATGTTTGTCCAGTTTTTCTTATAGGTAATTCTTATATTATCAGGAATGGAGTATCTAGATCCGGAATGGAAAACGTGTAAACAAGTTGTTAGGTGATCTGTTATAGCATTTTCTAATATGATTGATTTAGCGTCATAGTTCATGGGAGATTTCAAGAAATAGTGATCTAAGCATGTAGAAGGACTTCTTCTCTGTGGCATGTATTACTAGTGGGTCTTGTAGTTTTGTCAACGCAGGAAATGAAGCCGGCTTCATACAGGATATCTAGATAGCGTTCATGGGGTGAGTTTGGAAGCGTACTGTATTCAAAATGTCACAATTTATGTCTCCTGCAAGGATTCTAAGTTTAGCTACTGTTTGAGTGGCGTTGTTATAGTAGTCACTCAAACCCTGAATAAAAAGGTCCAAATTAGAATTTGGGCTACGATATATGACAAGTATCTCGCAAGGAGTCCCCCTCCAGCCGAAGTTCAAGGACAATATAAGGCAGTGGCTACCCCGCCAATGGACAATTACCTACAATCAACTGACAACGAACTGTTGGCATAGACAACTAAACCATCACTGCTATTTAAATTGTGATGAGTTCTGAAAATACTAAAACCGTCAATGCTCAAAAGGTTGCTGTCTCTATTACCAAGCCAAGCTTCTGTTAGGAGAATGAAATCAAAATTAACATTTAGTCCCTCTAGGGTTACTAAAAACTCATCAATATTTCTACTGTAGCTCTGAATGTTCTGCTGGATAAAACTAAATGATTCATTTTTCTATAGATTAAGGTTCGAGAGTAAATTTTTCTTATAGATATCACTACATTTCCTGCACTCAACAAGTGTTTCGTAATTTTCGCCAAATGCAGTGTGAAACATCTCAAAGTTTTAATAGCCACCTAGCTTACCACCAACAATAATTATACCAAGTACAGGATTTCAAAGGAAGTTGTCTTTCAAGTTAATCTATTGAGTATTCAATAAGCTGAATTAATATTTTGTTCAACTAGAGTTGATAATATATTGTATCGATTGACATGATTGAATTTTATGTACATAATCTTCAAAGCTGTTATTTATTGTGTTGCTTTGTTCAATTTCAGTAGGTTGAGCTTCATTATAAAATAATAAGTTAAATATTACTGAGATTAATTGGTCATTAATAATGCCTACTTAATAGAATGAATTCAGGGTAGACTAGAAAAGGGGTTATTGATGGATCAGTTATAATATAGTAATTACACAGGTTGAGATCTGTTGAATACAAATAATAACATATGAAATACATACATACATATGAAACAAAAGTACGCCACGCCATCACAAAAACGTTCCTTCATAAACTTATTCAAATATGTGAGGTTCATTTGAATAATGTCTCTTATAATCATTATATGCAGTAGGTCAAAAATTAATAAAGCAGAAATTCTTATTAGACTACATAATTTGACAAGGTATTAAAAAATGGATCTATAAAAAAAATTAACATTTAACAAGGTGGAAGTAATTAGAAAGATTAGAAAAGACCATTGAGAGAAGAGAAAAGCCCTTTACTATACATAAAGTATGCACCATTTCTCTTGTTTTTTACTGGTTTCCAGCATGAAGCCAGCAAAGTAGAGAATGTGGGTTACTGCGCACTAATGGATTTAGCATCGGTTCCTACAATTCATTAAAAGCAATATTTATCATACAAATTGATTTATTGAACATTTCGATCGCTCACACATGTAACAACATATACCATCTTCATAAAGCTATAAAAGAATAATATATAAGTGCTTAAAACTAGATACTTAGACATGAGTGTTAGAGTGTAAATCCTAAGCCGAAGTTCCGAGCCAAAAGACAAAACCCTACCTGCTTCCTAGAAGAAGCTTGTTCGAAAAAAACAACATGTCTGACTCTGTTAGATTAATTAAAAAAGAAATTATGTGATTGGTCATATCATTAAAAAAATTATTTCCCTCTACTTTTATTACCAATAGAAGAATACACAACAAAAACAGAACAAACCTTTCTATTGGCTTTCAAAATTCAGTGCTGGAACTCAAACAGCTGTTTAAAGTTTAAGACATAATATATTATTTGATATTATTTTGTCATGTTATTTATCTCTGTATTTATTTTATGTAATAATATAATTTAATGTATTCAAATAAATATACGTTGCTTATAAAATAGATCGTTATTGCATTATTCCCAAGTTTGTAAAATCAACCATCGAATGGCGCTATATTTGATCTGACTTCGGTCAGTAAATCTTGTGGTGTTCTTGAAAAGAAGCACTACAAAACCCCACCGTCAACAGAAAAATTTTCGGCTCGAGAAAACTCGTAAAAAAAAATATTCGCTGAAGGCCTAGAGTTATATGCAGAAGGCATGAAAAATTAAAATCGAAATCGAAAGTTTGCAAGAGTAAAAAGGTAATGAACGTATATAAAATCCAAAAGTTAAATCACATTACAAATCAAAATCAAGAGATTATTGAAAAAAAAAACAGAAATAACCAACATGACATCATCAACTACAAAAAATCCTAGTCAGGCAATGTCATAATAATTTGCAGATTATTAAGTAACATATTAATTTGTAAAAGGTAAGTTAAATGCTCAGTCAAAAATGTGAATAACAAAAAACTTGTGAAATTTCAAGTATGAAGCATAAGGCTACAAAATTTATATATAAAATTACAAGAATGGTCTAGGAACCAACAAGCTTATGTGAAAATGTATAAAATGCACAGTTAAATACAAATTGTTAATTTAAAGCATTGCAATGAACCAAACTGAAGTATCTGACTACACAATAAGTGAAATTATCAACAAATATTTTAGATTAAGTAATGTACTGATCGGAAAAAGAGACCAAAGGGTTTTCGAGAGGCGAAAATTTTTGAAAAACAACAAAAATGAATTAAACTAACACTGGACGATGGCCGAATTGCAGCAAGCCACGCTAATCCTAAACTTAAATTTTACATGAACCACTCACAAAAATACTATTATTGAAGTATATATATATATAATTATATAGGAACAGCATCATTAAATGTAATTCATGGTTGCTTTGCAATTGCTGAGCTAAGAAAAGAAAACAGGATCATTACATGTTACATGGTAACTAAAAAAGTTTGAGTGTTCATAAAATTTCTCAAGATATAAAATACAGTATTTCTCAATAAATGTAAGTAAAAAATCAAAATCAATACTATAATTAACAGGTCAATACATCTGATCATTGTATTATCATCATCATTAATGCAGATTATTTTAGATGGCGTGGTAATATGTTGTCAAGTAGGATGTTGCATAATACAATATTTCACATCTAATCAAATGAGTTATTTAATTAACTGGACATTAACCAAGCATGTTTAAATTATTGAGCAATCCTGAAATGGAATATCCTTAGTGATTCTGTAACAATGAATGATGTAAAAGAAACAATATTAAAAAACTGTATTTAAGTAATGTAAGTTATGTAATTCTACTATATTATCCAGTAATGTATCAGATTTCATGCACGAAGGCATCCCATCCTTCAATTATCAAATCTGATTCATTTTGAATAAGAAGCATTACCAAACAAGCATAAACAGTTAATTTGTATGAAAAAGGAAAAAATAATAATAGAGGTACAATATTGTTATCAAAGTAGATAACGCTTCTAGCCCAGTTAATCAACTCAATTTATTGCAATAAACCGATAAGAATATACGAAAAAAGAAAGTCCTGGCTGACGTCATGACTTGACCAACCACTCGTTGCGATGCGCGAAACTCAGTAGAACACAGAGACGGGGAAGTGTAATGGCTACTTGACAAAAGTTCATGACCATCACTTATAGCAGCTCACATACGTGCAGTTATATATTTAACGTTAATATATCTTGGGAACAACAGAGTACAGTGAAAAAGGCGATGAAAAACCGGAAAACTCAGGTACTGTTCATTTCATACTATTTAACACAATTAGGATCGATCTATCAACTCTCAGCATAGCAGCTCACAAATCTTCTCAAAAAGTGACAAAGTTCAATTCAACAAAAACTAGCATAGACAATCATATGCAGAATTCACTCAGACAATTAAAAAATTCGAAGATCTGACAATAGTTCGTATCTCCTGATACTTGTTAGACATTATAATGCAAAACTGGAAATGCAAACTATGTTTCTTCCAATGTCGTAATGTTCGTTACATAGGGAAATTCTTCTGTAGAAATATATCCGGCGGTTATAATTGTTGTTAATCCAATATCCAAGTTGTAGTGAATCCAAGCGACGAAGTAAGTGTTGAATTACTCACAGTGGAATGTAGAAGATATATGCATCACTGCATAGTCGATCCATCAGATAGTAGCTGTGTCCCAAGTAACTGCGAGGGTCATTGACTTATCAGCAAGCGGCCAGACAATACCATTTGATTACGGCATTCACCCATCTCTGCTTGAAGATCTCAGCAAGGATTACAGCTGTCTTCAGTGGAATGATCAAGCCATGGATGTCGCCCTCACATGAAAATAGATAACAAATAACCAGCATTTACTGTTCAATATAAAATATAAAGTATTATAATATAACATTATAATGATGGTATCTCAGACACCACACGAATTTTAAATCAATGTTTCAACATATATTACAAATGATTTTCTTTTAATTACAGATTTTATGAGGTACATTCTCATAACATTAAACTTTGAAATAAAGTTAAACAAATAAACATTTTAATGACATAAAAAGAAGAGACTCTTCATTGGAACAAAATTTGTTCATTAGAACTCATATAAGTAACAAAACTATTTTATGTCAGTAAGCTATGACAAGCTTAATAAGGAGAGACTAAAAAAAAATATAAACATGTATATATAGCTATATTTTAGTATTAATATTTTAATTTATTAGTAATACATTTATTTCAACTATTATTTAGTATTCATTATCTATTATTCTTTGATTATTTATTGCTTTGTTTAAGTCACTACAAAATAGATCATTAATATTTTTATTTCATTATTGTATTTCAAATACTTATTTCAAAATTACAAAAATTATTCAATACCTTCTTGCTCTTTTTCCTCAATAAGAACAATATTTATTATTTAGGAACAATTTTATTTATTTAGGAACAATACTTATTATTTCCAATTTTTTATGACAGTATAAAAAAAATAATTAAACAAGTTAATATTATCCAATCATATACATAAAATATGGTTATCAAAATTTAAACATAAAACATAATATATGCGGTTAAACTCCAACTGGACACAATAACTAATTCCATCCTAAACTTGAATGGGAAACAAACAATTTGAAAGTGCTTATAAAGTAATCAATTACCTGCAAGTATTAAAAATTATTATTCATCAAACACAAATATTTTCAAATAAGGAAGCAATAATATAATTATAGAATCACAAATTTATATGGTATCAGCATATAAATATGTAGTTTCAAGTCTAGCCGGTATTTAGACTCTCATTCCAATCTTGAAGACACAAAATATTGATAAACACCTGAAAATAGAATTATCATCAATTTAATTAATTGGAAGTAGCAAACATACCCTTAATATTTGATGAGATAGTTTCTCATGAGATTCACATAGTTTATCTCACGGTGAGGTTCACATTGCTGTCAAGGTTGTCAGGTTCTTTGCTAGGGTCCTCTGGTAGGATCTCCCGGTGACGAAACCTCTTCATCATCGCCTGATTGGTTCGCAGCGTCTTGCCGGTAGCGACCTCCTGCAGAGCATAGCATCCCTTGCCCAGGATGTCTGTCACTCGATAGGGTCCCTTGAATTTAGGACATAGTTTAGCTGAGATTTTTTTCAATTTACTCGATAATACATGGTTGTGGATCAAAGTCAAATCATTAATCATAAATTGTCTTCTAGGTTTATGATTCATTTGATATTTACATCTACGAATCACACATCTATTTTTGATGCGATACAATATATTTTGTTTCGGATCTCTTCTCGTTCCAATGTGAAATCATTATCACTTGGAAATTTCACATATTTGAAAATTATATTAGTCAATTTTCTATTCAGCATGAGCTCCATCGGTATATGATTAGTAGTCTCACTGAAAGTATTATTAATAACAAATTCTGCTTTGTCTAAATGTCTATACCATAGGTGATGTTTATCGGGTTGAATGTAGGTTCGTAGGACACGTCCTACCTCTTTCAATTGTCGTTCAGACAGATTCGATTCAGGATGATAAATAGAAATATAATAATATTTGATACCAAGTTCAGTCATAGCATTGCGCCAAGCTTTGCACTGGAAATAGGTTCCGTTGTCACTGATTATGGAATCAAAAGATCCATAATCTTGAATGTATTGTTTCACACATTTTATTAAACTTACTGCATTAGCTTTCACCAATGGATAAAATTTAGTGAATTTGGTGAATCCATCATGGATGATAGCTACCCATCTATATCTTCCACCCGGAAGCACTCCAAATACATCAATAAATACTTTCTTACCTCTATGTTCAGATATAATAGTATGCATCTCAAGAGTTTTCTTTTCATTTGAAGTTTTAACTAGCTGGCATATTTTACAATATTGCAATACTTTAGTAACTTTACGATAACCATTTTTCAAATAGAAAGTTCCTGCAATGGCTTTATAAGTCTTATTAATACCTACATGGCCATATCTCTCATGATATTCCATAATCAAGTCATCATACATATCAGTAGGCACACACAATTTCCAAAAGTTGTTCAACTTACACTTCCTTGTAAATAGTAAATTATCTTGTACAGTATAATATTTTCCTATATGCATGTCATTATTGTTTAGTTTCTGTCTAATTTTATTTAATTGTATGTCATTTGATTGGGTATCTTTTATTTTTTGTATTATTTGGTGAAGGTTTTTGTTATCTTTGATAATATTCAATACTTTGAACTCATTATTATTCCTATGACAAACATTACCTTGATAATCAGTCCTAGAAATAATATCGGGAACAATATTGTTCTTACCCGCTACATATTGCCATTCAATGTCAAAATTTTGCAAGAAAAGAATCCAACGTCCCAATCTCCCATGGCCGATTTTACATTTCTTTAGGAACGTTAATGCCTTGTGATCAGTACGAACAATTATTTTACGGTTACCAAAATAATTATGGAGTTTGGTCAGGCCAAATACTACACTCAGACACTCCTTTTCAGCTATACTATAAGATAATTCCGCTTTGGATAAAACTCTACTAGCATAGGCTATAACATCATGTTGTCCATCAGACGTTTCATGAAACAATTCTACAGCTAGCCCTATGTCACTGGCATCAGTGGCCATTATAAAATCACGAGTATAATCAGGATGTTTTAAAACTATACAATCAATAAACTTATTTTTTATTTCTTGAAAAGTTGCATCATCCTCTTTAGTCCAAATAAATTTACTATCTTTCTTTGTCAGATGGCTAAATTTACTGGTTAACATTGAATGATGATCCTGAAACTTACGATAGAAATTGCAAAGACCCAGAAAAGATTGGAGTTGTTTTAAATTTTTCGGAGTTGGAAATAATTTAATTGCATCTAGCTTAGATGGGTCGGCTTCGATTCCATCCTTACTAATAAAGAAACCAAGATACTTTATTCGTTCAGCATAGAATTGTGATTTATTCAATTTAAGAGTCATGTTTCCTGCTTTCAATTTTTCAAAAACTAATTTCAACCTTTCAATGTGTTGTGGTAGTGAAGTGCTACTAATAGCCAGGTCGTCTACATACGTTATTACAAAATCGGCAACATCTTCACCTAGAATTTTATGTAGATTTTTGATAAATACACTCCCACTCACGGATAATCCAAAAGGCAACCTTACATACTGATAACTCTGTCCAAATAAATTAAAAGCAAGGTACTTCCTACTGTTTTCGCTAACCAAAATTTGATTGTAACCCATGGTAAGGTCAAAACTACTTAAAAATCGGCAATTGTGAAAACGGATCATGATATTTTCTATCGGTTCGGGTTCAGTATAATCTTTTTCTAAGTATGATGACACATGACGTCCATCAATACCTAACCTTATAGAACCGTCAGGTTTTTTGACAATCACCATTGGGTTAGTATGGGGGCTATTACTAGGTTCTATAATGTTTTGTGCTAATAGTTTTTTGATTTCCTGCTTGACGGCATCTCTATAGTGAAATGGGACAGGATAACTCTTTCTATTAAGCTCGACTTCACCTTTCAACTGTAATTCACAAATACAATCTTTTGCAAGGCCAGGGATGTCTGAAAAAACAGTTTTATTTGATTCAAACACATTAAGTAATTCCTCAACCAACTCAGGTAGCTCATCTCTCAAGTGGTATCTAATATTGCTAATTTGATACTTCCACAGTTCTTCAAAATTATCTTTACTTTTATCCATAGTGATATTGAATAATTTGTTATATCTTTCAGTTTCTCTGCATATGAAAGGGAACTCTCTATTTCTTAAAAATAGGATATCATTATTAAAGTCGACAACAGCTTTCTCTTCTTTAAGAAAGTCAAGGCCTACCAATATGTCTACATTTAAATCGGGCACAATGAAAAAAACAATAGGTACATGAATTGTATCAAAGACTACATCAAGCAATACTTGTTTATTGACTCGTTTAGTTCTACTACCGGAAGCTAACATTAAACTAACATGGGGGGCTGGAACAATGTCTAACCTTACCCTATAGTTTGTTTAAAACTACTTCATACTTTGCCTGGAGGGGCGAACTAAACCAGGTGGGAGCTGACAAACCAGTTCAGCCAATTGGAACGGGAATAGAACCACGCGGTAGTCATGGCAACAGGCATAGATGCCAGATTGTTTCACCCACACGCACAGTATCGCACACGTGCATTCTGAACCATAACTTCGCCAGAGAAGGTTTGCTCTGTGTTTGTCTTGCGTATGGTCAGTGTTCTGCGTAAAATAATCACTATTATTAGATTTATAGAGTTGTGAGTGTGTCTTTTGATTGTACAGTGTGCGTGAGTGTGTTTTTTTAAATATAAGTTACAACTAAAATTTTTAAAGTGTACAATCATTTTATTGTGTATTCAATATATTTATCCGTGATGGAAAGTGGAGAAGCTAGGAGAAAGAGAGGTCACTCTAGTGTTCAGCCAGCTAAAACACCTCCTTATTCTATAGGTTTAACATTTTCTATAGGTTTTTAAAAATCTTTCTCAGAATAGCCAACAAGCTGCAGATTTTAAAATCAGAATGATATAGCTCACGAGCGAGTACTTCAGCCCAGGGTCTCACTAGTTTTTATAGTAAGTTTCATAGAAGCACGGAATAAAGAAGTGCTTATTGCTCATTACTTAGCATTACTTACTTAATTAGCATTAGCAAATGCATTTTTTTATTAAATTTCATCTCTGACTCACAAACTATTACTTATTAATCTCTTCATTACTCCGTGGTTGAAGGGAAATACTCACATATTATGTGAGACGTCTTATTAAGACGTCTCACAGACGTATAGGCCTACTTCAGCTATGAATATTATTTATACTCATTAAGGTCGAAATAAGTAATGTCGACTATGTAGGCTCATATTGTGTCCCTTTGTGTTTTGTAAATCAGTTAATTCTTCATCACAGACACACTTTTTCTCTATGTATTTAACACGACATGCAGTCAAAAACGCGTTCCCAAAACCAAAATTCAAAAACGCCAAAACCAAAAACCCCAGTTCCTCAAACTACTTTAGCCGAAAAAGTTGCTCAACTACAAAGTAGCCACACTAATTTAAAAAACCAATTAGAAGTAACTCTAAAAACGTCTGAGGAAGAAAGGTTAGGGATGGTAGAAGAAATTAAATCTTTGGAACTGATTATAAAATTACAAGATGAAGACCATAAAAAAGAAATACTAAATCTAAAAAATCAATGTAGTCTAATGTTGGAGGAAATAAAGAAACTAAAATCTAAATTTGATAATACTAAATGTATGATAGAACCTCCGTCCAAATGCAAAAAAATAGAATCTAACCTAAATGATGGGAAATGCTCTGAAAATGGTCGAAATAAAACGTACAGTGAGGTTTTGAAGACAGCAACCAAAAATATAGCTGAGGGAAATAAAGATAGGAAAGGGAGAGTTCTGCTACTGACGTCCAGTCATGGACGTGATTGCAGTGATCTCCTTGATAAAAGATTGAAAAATAAATTTGATGTCCAATGTTTTTTCAAGCCAAGTGCATCAATTAATGCAGTTGTAGAGTCAGCTAGGGAACAAACTAAAGACTTTGATGAAAATGACTATCTAATTGTACTGGGTGGCTCAAATAATATAAATGAACCTAACTTGAATCATCTTCCTCAAGTAACAGAAAAAATCAAGGAAATTGTGCCACTCAGCAAAAAAACAAACTTAATAATAAGTACTATTCCTAATAGGTTTGATAGGCCAGAGTTAAATGAAGCAATCAATTCGACAAACAAATCAATCCATAATACAATCAACAGCCTAAAAAATAAGAATTCTAAACAACTGGGGATTTGTTTTCTAAATGAAAGGCTGAAAAGACATAACTTCACTAATCATGGGTTGCATCTAAATCGATCTGGCAAAGTAATATTTTGTAATAGATTGGCAGAGCTGATTGAAAGCCGTTTGCAATCCTCTGGTTTAAAAACAGTCAAAAAAACAAATAACGATTTTTTAGTAAATTGGCTCAAAACAGGGAAAGGGAAATAGCTACAAATGCTAGAGATAGAGTAGCACAAGATGGTAAGGTTTTTAGTATTTATCATCAAAATATTCAGTATCTTCGCAACAAAATTGACAGATTAGAAGTATTTCTTAAACAGGAGGATCCTGACATTGTTATTTTCACAGAGCATGGCTTAAAAATAAAGGAAATAAATCAAGTTAGGATTCCAGGCTATTCACTGAGATCAGAATTTTGTAGAATAGCTCATAGAAGTGGTGGTGTATGTATATTCACTAGCAATGCTAAACATACCCAAACTTATGAACTGGATTTTGTTAAGAGATTTTCTGTTGAGATGGATTTAGAGGTGACGGGACTAAGGTTAAAAATTGATGATCGATTTGAGGTAGCAGTGTTAGGTATCTATAGGTCACCAAATGGAGACTGGCAAAAATTTTGTGAGCTGCTCCACACACTTTTGGAAATTACAACCGCTCGTTTCACAAATGTTATAGTAGTAGGAGATTTCAATACCGATTTTGCCAGGCAGGATAAAATGACAGAGGACATTAGAGATATTATTAATATGAATAATTTAGAAATTAAGGTCCACGAATATACAAGAGTAACTCGAACTTCACAGACAATTATTGATAATATCCTCACAAATATAGAAGGTTGTAATGTCAGGTTAGGTAGCTCAGATCTATCAGATCATAACTATCAAATTTTAGATGTTAAGTTGCAGGGCCAGAATCCAAGCAGAAAAAAAACTTTTGTGAAAGAAATTCAGCAATATGAGCTAGGAAATATAAATTGTTTGAAGCAGGAACTGCTTCAAGAAAATTGGAGTAGTGTTTATAACAGTTGTAACCTAAATTACAAATATAAGCAATTCATTGATACTCTAAGATTTCACATTAGTGTATGCTGTCCAATAAAAAAAGTCAAAGTAAAAAGTAAATTGGACAAAGTAGATGAATGGATAACTGAAGATATTCTTACTCAAAGAAATATTGTTAGGGAAGCCTATGAGGAATTTAAATTAGTGAGGGATGTTCCGAGTGAAGTCAAATACAAATGTCTAAAGAAAAACTATGCAAAAGAAGTGAGGAAAGCTAAGTGTAAGAAAACAGCTGAAATATTAACAACTAGTACCAATTTTAACTCTGCTGTTTGGGAGGTAATTAATAGAAATAGGAGAGCAGCTCAAAAAGATACAGTTACTAATGTCCCTAGGATAATCGATGAACATGGAAATTATATGGATGATAGTATAGACATTTGTAACTTTTTCAATAAGTATTATCAACAGGTTGCATATAATCTCCAAAAGTCACTGAACACTAATACTTGTAATACAACTACATTAAATGCTGAGCCAATTGAAAAGGTATTTAAATTTCATCCATTATCAAGAGATGAGTTGTCAAGAATAATAAAAAATTTGAATAACAAAAAAACAGTAGGATTGGATGGGGTCTCAAGCAAAATTTTAAAAGAATGTGAAAATGAATTACTGGACCCTTTATTGCATCTCCTTAATACTTCACTAGAGCAGGGTATTTTCCCTGATGATCTGAAACAAGGAAAAATTTTGCCAATTTTCAAGAGCGGTGATTCTGAAAGAGTTGAAAATTATAGACCCATTAGTATTCTAAATGTAATAAGTAAAATTTTTGAAAGAGTAGTTTTAAATAGGCTATTGATGCACCTGGAAGAAATTAATTTCATATGTGATGAACAGCATGGGTTCCAGAAAGGGAAATCTACTAAGACTGCAATAGTATCCCTTGTTGAAAGACTAATAGATATAATAGATTCAGGTGAGAAGGCAGCCGCAATATTTCTTGATTTATCCAAAGCTTTTGATTGTGTGAACCATAGAATATTATTGGAAATACTAAAAACTGTAGGTGTGAATGGTATAGAACTAAAATGGTTTGAATCATATCTCATAGGTAGAAACCAGTGTGTTGAGCTTACCAAGGTGGATGGGAATGAAATAGTAAAAATTAAATCTCAAAAACTGGAGGTCCAGGCTGGAGTACCTCAAGGCTCAATTCTGGGTCCCTTACTGTTTCTGTTGTATGTGAACCAATTACCAAAAGAGTTAAAAGATCACAGAGCTCTGTTGTTTGCTGATGACACATCGCTTATCTTTAACAATTATTTATTAGATAGTCTAGAAATAAATGCTTTTACTGGAGTACAGTCAATTGTCCAATTCTTGAAGCAAAGGCAATTAACAATAAATAGTAAGAAATGTCAATTCCTACAATTCAAAAGTAAATATAATTCAGTAGAGGATAGAGAAATAAATGTGTTTGTAGAGGAAAATGAATTAGACCAAGAAGAGAAAGTAGCATTCTTGGGAATTTTATTGGACAGGAAATTAACATGGCATCCTTACATTGAGAGGATATGTAATAAGATATCATCTGGGGTATTTGTCCTGCGGCAGCTTGCTAGGCTGAATGATAAAAAACTACTGTTAACTGCTTACCATGGACTTATACTATCTCATATTAGGTATGCTATTTTAGTATGGGGTAATTCATCTCAACAAAATATGGACAGGGTGTTTAAGATTCAAAAGAAGGCACTCAGATGTATAGAGAAAGTGAATAGGTCAGACTCTTGTAGGCCTTTATTTAAAAAGCTTGGTCTATTAACTGTGCCATCTTTGTATGTATATGAAGTTGTAATGCATGTGAAAACGAGTGGTGTGATCCAGAATTCAGATGTTCATGAGTATAATACGCGAAACAGAGCAGATTATCATATAATGGGTCACAATAGTAGGTTATTTGAACAAAAACCAGATTATATTGGTAGGAAATTTTATAACAAGCTACCTCAAATCTTGAAAAGTAATGATGATTTGAAGATTTTCAAAAAACAAATTAAAAAATATTTAGTTGATAGAGCTTTTTATAGTGTTCAAGAATTCCTTTCAAACCTAAACTAGGTTGAACTACTTAGTGTTAGAATTATTATGTAATAACATGACTTGTCTTATACTCCATGACTGGAGTCTTTAGGACGTAATCTTAAAAAAAAAAAAAAAAAATTTATCTTTTGACTGCATGTCGTGTTAAATACATAGAGAAAAAGTGTTTTAATACATCGCAGCTCAGAATGGATCAAGGAACCATCATTATTATTATAGAGTTTTCTTGTACCCAAAATTGATTTGATGGAAAGTACCTACTGACCGCCTCTTCTTTCCCCGTCTGTAGGCTTATAAGAGAGTACTCATTATTCTCACTCGTGAATGACCGTGTAAATACGGCAACACCGCGGCAGCTGCATCCCACCTTTTCGCTACTCACCGTATCCCTCCAAGTACGAAGTAAATTAAAACACACTATAGCTTGTCTCATTTCATCAACTAATTTTTCATTTATTACATTCACCTCAGAACCAGAATCAATAACTAATGTGTACGTTTCATTAAAAATACTTATTTCAACCTCAGCTAAATCATAGCCTGTACGGGGTTGGGTCTCAATTTCTTCCAATAAATCTTCAAATATACAGTTTACTTTACTGGTTTCAACAGAATCTTCCATAGGAACCTCTTCACATGAGTTACCTAGATTGTTATGAATTAACTCAGTATTATGAACAGGTAATATTTCATTAAAATTTAAGCTACTTACTAGATCATGAGTGTTAACTTCATTTTTGTCTTCACTAATCAAAACTTCATTGTAGAGGTTACAGCTATCTTCTAATAGATCTTCCATAACTCTGGGCGAATCATAATCCTAAGAATGAGTTTGTAAATCATTATTTATTTGTTTATTATCAACTTCCATGAGAACTTTAGTTGTATTTTGAAGACAGTCGACAGTATTATTGAAACATAACCTATGAATATTATTAGAAGTCTCTTCATTGATAACAGATGCTACTGAATCAGCTGTTACTTGTATCTTGTCGGCTGCATTCATTTTCATGTTCTGAGTAGGAATTTTGTTGTCAACAGCTGTACTACATAATTTATGATTATCTACTTCTTGGGCTTTATTACTATTGATTATAGAAATTTTCTGATTGATAGTATTCTTAGTTGTCGTTATTTCGTCAATAATTCTTTCCTCATTGCTTTTAAACCAACCTATAGAATTCGGACACTCAGGGAATTGGGATTTTCGTTGTCCGCAAATTAGTTTAAATGACGCTGATTGCCTTGATTGTTATTTGAAAAAGGCATATTAGGAAACTGATTAACTATAGGCGAGTGATTGAACCTAATCGGATGTGGGCCGTACATTGGTGCATTTATGGGTCCCTGAAAATTATTAGCACCATGATACATCGATGGAATAGTGGGAGACATTTGATTAGGATTGCCTTGAAATTGGTTGTAACCTTGACCGTTTTCTGAACCTTAATTTCTGAAATTATTCACAGTATTTCTACTATTCTTATTCTTATAAGAATTAGAGTTTGTATTGTTAAATCTATTTTCATTAGGCCGGGCACCTGTGTTATGATTATTATGATCATGACTACCATTTACAAAATTCTGGTTGATACAAGGTGGTGGTACTGAAAAATCGAATTGATATTCAGGATTAAACATCCTATTAATGTTCATGTCATCATTTGGCTTATTGTTTTTCATATTATGTTTGTTTCAAGATAGGGAAGGTTGATATTTTTCTTGAGTTGAAAAAGCATTAAGCACAGTCAAAAATGATTTAGAATCAGTTGCATTACGAACTATGGCAGCTGTCAAAATGACTTCATCAAAGTGACCCTTCAACATATTAAAAATAACATCTTGTTCCATGGGAGGTTTAAATTTTTTAGCTATATTCCATTTTGCAATGAAATATTCTGAAAGACTCAAATTCAAACCGGGCATAAATTTTCCACGATGAAGGTTGACTTTGGCTTCATTCTGTATGGCTGGTGACCAGAATCTTTCAACAAATTGGGATTGGAAATCATCAACATCTTTTAAGTCTACTTTCACAAAATCCCACCAAGATCTGTGAGATTGGTTACTAGCAAAGCAATTTTCCAAAATACCTCAGACTCTACTCCAATTAGTAATATGACTTCTTGTGAGATAATCGTTAAGGTTATCTACAAAATTCATAGGGTTTCTTAAATCAATGGAAGAATTAAAGTCATATTTATCAAAATAATTGTTAGGTGAGACATGATTATTATTCAAATTAGTATGATTCAGAGATTCTTGAAGAGATTGTTCTAACTGGCTCAAGTCAGACTTCACAGTGTTCTGAAACTGAACTAAATTAGATTCATTATTTTTACAAGCAGATAAAAGATCATCTATTTTATTTATAGTAGTACTATTGATTTTTGCCTGATTAACTGTTGTTGCCTTCAAACTACGTTCAATTGATTGGATTTTTTCATTGACATTTTTATTTGATTTTTCAAAATTGACGGTTTTATTTTCAGTTTGAATTTGAATTTGTTGTAGGTTAGTAATTTCAAGTTTGTTAGCAGCTACAACTTTCTCAATTACCTCTAGCTTCTGGTTAGTTTCAACTTTATTTTGTTCTACTTGGCTAGCAATGACTTGAATATTTTCCTTACAATTATTGACATTACTTGTTATTACATCTTTATGGATATTAAAATTTGATTCTAGGCTGTCAACCCTACTGTTAGTTTTAGCACTACTTTCTTGCAATTCGTTATATTTTTCATTAGAACTTATTTTGAAGGTACTTAATTCTTTGCTTAAAGCCTGGAATTGAGCTTTAGTTTCAATTGCCTGTTTGGACAGTTGAGTGGACAGTTTGTTAGTCAAACCTTCCATAGCTTGTAACAACTTCTGTATATCTAAACCTACCATACTATTGTTACTGGTCACATTCGGTTGATTTGATTCGACATTTTCATTTGACTGTAGTGATGTGGGTTGGGCAAATGCCCAGTGGGCAGGACATTTATAAATGGGCATTTGCCCAAAGCAGTTTTAAATGCCCAAAATGTGGGCATTTATGGAAAAGTGTCTTTTTTTACTTTTTACTATTTTTTATTGTTACTAGAGCTTCTAAAACATAATATAAACTATCAATTAAACGTAAATTTTTTGGATGAAATAAAAATGCCTTAATTTGCAGTTGTTCTGAGGGCATTTAAAATGAAGTGCTTAAATAAAATAATTCTAAAAGCAAAGGGTACTTTAATTTCTATGAATATGCCTTAATTTGTTGATGTGTAGGCCTATAATATGTTTGATGAAAAAATGTTAAAAAACAATACCCAAGTATTGTAAATAATAATTTAATTATCCTGTGCAATTGTCAATAACACTTAATGGCAATGGTGTATATCTAGCTTGAATAAAACATTTGAAGGATTGAGTTAGGACTGCAGACTGCTGTAGGAGTTTCATATGGTGTGAACAGTGAGTATTGAGTGCGGTTGATAGTCGAGGGGGGGGGTCTGAGCAGCCATTGTGCTGTGATCTTTGATTGTATTTTTGTAGATAAAATAGTGTATGCAACGGTTGTATTAGGCCTTTAAACCACTCGTGAGATATTTAGAGCACTCGCTGCGCTACGCTTGCTCGTGCTCTAACTTACATCTCACTCGTGGTTTAAAGGCTCTCATTATACAACCGTTGCATAAACTACTAAAAAAAGTACATATATAAAAATATATAAAAAAGCACAAAAGTCACTATCAGTCAATAATAACACAAATAAATACAGTAAAATATAGTGTAAAAACACTAAGAAACTTACATTTTGTGAGCTGGAATATTTCGGCCACTGTGCAAGCTTTTGTCAACCAAAACTGTGATCCTATGAAACTGTGAAAGCTGTTTCCAGCTCACAAAATGTAAGTTTTGTTGTTTTACAATGAAATAGACAAAATAATCATATGTGTGATTGGCAAGGCACTGGTGACTCTGTACTGGACTCTGTCTCTGTGAAGTGTGTGTAACATGCCTTAAGTAAAACGTTTGAGTTCAATGTATTGGTTTGACTTTAAAGTAAAAATAAAATCAGTAATAATGTTCAAATAATCGTAATAATTTATTTTCTTCACCGATATAACCTTCAACAGGTTATGGGCCCAGGCTGGATCTTTCGTGTGCAAGTAAAAAAATTTTTTTAACCTAAATACTCTCGTGCAAGACACAATGGAAGTTCGGAGATTCAACTCTAAAATAGTAATACCGGTGAAGTGATTGAACTCTAGTAAAAACATTAAAAGTAAAAGTAAAATACCCAAAAGTAAAATCAGGTAAGGCAATCGAGTTCAAAGTAAAAATGGCTGGTTCCAGTGATTCGGACTTGGGTATGGTTGGAAAGCTATCCAACGATGAAGACTTTCAAATGTGGAAATTTAAAATTAAAATTTTGTTCGACTCTCAAGGACTTAGTGATATTGTTAATGGAAAAGAATTAAAACCAAACGACCCTAGTAAAGAAAAAGAACTTTCTATTTTCAATTTGAAGGACGCTAAAGCCAAGAAAATAATAATAACTACAATTGACTCAAAACCTTTGAATCACATTTTGAACTGTGAAACTTCATGTGAAATGTTTAAAAAACTGTGTCAAATCTACGAACGTGATGAAAAACAACAGAAATTTTCTCTAATGCAGGACTTTTTCAATTTTACACTAGAGGCTAATGAAGACATTGCTAGTTTCATCAGCCGTCTGGAAAATTTGACCCATAAATTGAAATCTGTTGGACACGAAATCGATGACGAGATGGTTATTGGCAAAATATTCAGCTCCCTGCCCAGGAAATACACCCACTTTCAAACTTCGTGGGAAGCAACCGCAATTTGTGACAGAAATCTCACAAACCTAACCTCCCGGTTGGTGAATGAAGAACGCAGACTATCTACTGATAAAGGTGATTCTGTGCAACCAGTGGTATTCAAAACATCGGAAATCCAGTGCTACAGATGCAAAAATTATGGACATATTTCCCGTGAATGCAGAAATAAAATGAAACAGAAAAGTGGTCTATTCTGTAGTATTTGCAAGAAGAATAATCATGAAGACAAAGACTGTTACTTTCGTAAAAAACAGAATGATAAGAAGAAGAACCAAGTATCCTTTTTAACTACTAATTCTAATGTAAAATACTATGACACTTTCGTAATTGACTCAGGGTCTACTTCACATATGGTAAAATCTAAATCACTATTTGATAGTTCCATTCCAATTAGTTGTAAAGTAGGAGTAGCCAAGGAAAATGAATCAATGTTTGCTCTTGAGGTAGGAAACATCAAATCAGACAAATGCAACTTAAATAATGTTTTATATGTTCCAGAACTTTCTAAAAATTTGTTATCTGTAAGTGCTATCACTGAGAACGATGGTAAGGTCTTATTTAGTGGAAATAGGGTTGAGGTGTTGAAAGACAATGAAGTCATTATGGAAGGCATAAAAAATTCGAATGGTTTGTTTGAAGTTGACTTGAAAATGCATAATTCAAATTCAGTCCATCATGTAATGACTAGCACTATTTCACCCAAGTCTAATGAGTCTAATGAAGTAGAATTATGGCATAGGAAGCTAGGCCACCTTGGTGTAGATAACATGAAAAAGCTCATAAATCTTAGTGAGGGAATGAATATTAAAACTAAAATTGATGACTTTTCCAAAAACCCATGTGAAATATGCTTGTCTGCTCGCCAAACAAGGCAACCTTTTAAAACAGTCAGGGAAAGGGCAACAAGACCCCTTGAAATAGTACATACTGATGTTTGTGGGCCTATTACCCCGGTAAGTTGGGACAATAAAAGATACATGGTTACTTTTCTAGATGATTTCACACATTTTGTCATGGTATTTCTTATTCAAAATAAAAGTGAGGTATTTGATATAATGAAACAATTTGTAGCTGAAGTAGAGGCAAAATGGCATTCTAAAATTTCAAAATTTCGGTGTGATAATGGTGGGGAATATTCTAGTAATAAAATCAAGGATTGGTGTCAAAATAGAGGGATTTTCATGGATTTCACCATTCCATACACTCCAGAATTAAATGGAAAGGCAGAAAGAATCAATAGGACATTGCTAGAAAAGGTTAGGGCACTTTTGTTTGATTCAGGATTGAAAAAGGAAATGTGGGGTGAGGCTGTAAGGACAGCAGCTTATATTGTTAATAGAAGCCCAACATGTACTCTTGATTGTACTCCAGCTGAAAAGTGGTACGGTAAAAAACCAGATCTATCAAGACTACAGATTTTTGGAAGTATAGCATACAGTCATGTTGCAGGTAATCTTAAGAAACTTGACAGTAGAACCAAGAAGCTAACGTTTGTAGGATATTTGCAAAATGGTTATCGGTTGTGGGATGCTGATAAGAGGAAAATAATTGTTTCTAGGGATGTAATTTTTTCAAATGTTGAGCAATCTAACCAAGGTGAAAAGTATTCTGACCCCAAAGTATTCAAGATAAATCAAGGCTTTGACATTGAGGGAATCGCAAAAAGTAATGATCCAAACAATGTATTTGAAGAAATTGAAAATGATGGAGTACAAGAAACTGAAATAAATGAAGTTGAAGAAATTGAAAATAATGAAGTAGAAGAAACTGATACAAGTGAAGCTGAGGGTATTGAGATTGAAACAAATGATATTGAAGATGGAATCAATGAAGTAGAAGTAAATGAAGAAAGTGGAGAAGAAATGATGGATGAAAATAATGAAATAAGAGGGAGAGAGAAAAGAGTGATTAAAAAACCGGTGTGGTTGAAAGACTATGAAACCAGTTATCTTAGTCTACAAGTAGATGAGCCTCTTACATTTTCTGAAGCTATGAAATCAAACAATTCTGTAAAGTGGTTGGAGGCAGTAAAAACTGAACTAAATGCTTTGAAAGAGAATAATACTTGGACAGAGGTAGATACTGTACCAGAAAACAAAGAAATTATTGATAGCAAATGGGTATTTAAAATTAAAAATGATGAGAAGGGTAACATTCAGTACAAGGCTAGATTAGTTGCTAGGGGGTTTCAACAAAAGGATAGCATAGATTTAAATGACATTTATGCCCCTGTGGCCAAATTGCCAACTTTTCGGATTTTCATGAGTGTTGCAAATAAATTAGGGTTTCCTGTATATCAGATGGATGTAAAAAATGCTTTCCTTAATGGTGATATCAAAGAAGACGTTTATATGTCATTACCAGAGGGAGTAGAAGGATTTAGGAATAAGGTTTGTAAACTTAAGAAGTCAATTTATGGTCTGAAGAAATCTCCAAAAGATTGGAATTCTAAATTTGATTCTGTAATGAAAATGAACAATTTTACTAGGTCTAAAAATGATTATTGCTTGTATTCTAAAATTGTGGAGGGTAAAAAGGTATTTCTATTATTGTATGTAGATGACATACTTATTTTTGGTTCAGATGAGAATGATGTTTCAAGATTGAAATCAGTCTTACAAGAAAATTTCAAGATGAAAGACTTGGGCTTAGTTTCTAATTTCTTGGGAATTAATGTCAAACAAGATATTGAGAAGGGGGTAACTGTTATTAGTCAGAAGGAGTATCTCAAACATGTATTGGAAAAGTTCAACATGCAGGATTGTAAGCCAATGGACACTCCCATGGATAAAAATTTCAACTTTGAATTATTGACTAGAGATAAGTCAGAGTCTGTAGAAATAGAAAAGAAATGTCGTAGACTAATTGGTTGTCTTATGTATGCTGTTGTAGGATCTAGACCTGATTTGTGTTGTACTGTATCTTTCTTGAGTCGATTCCAAAGTTGTGCCAGTGAAATGTTGTATAAAAATTTAAAACGTGTATTGAGATATGTAAAATGTACTTTAGATTTAGAGCTAGTATATAAGAGAGAATTGAATGATGATATGATTGTAGGCTATGTAGATGCAAACTGGGGTGGTGATTTAGAGAGAAGATCAACCTCAGGTTATTGCTTCAAGGTTTTTGGTAATACTATTTCTTGGTGTACCAAGAAGCAACAGAGTGTTTCATTATCTAGCACAGAAGCTGAGTATGTTGCTTTGAGCCAAGCTGCAAGCGAGGCTTGTTGGATAAAAGGAATTTTAATTGAGTTTTGTGTTGTTGAAAATAAGAAAACTTGTATTTTGTTGTTTGAAGACAATCAGTCTGCTATCAAAATAGCTCATAATCCTGAGCATCATAAAAAAATGAAACATGTAGATATAAGGTATCATTTTGTAAGAGAGAAAATTTCTGAAGGTGTTATTCAAGTTGAGTATTTAAAATCCTCAGATCAGATTGCTGACATTTTCACAAAACCCTTGGGAAAGGAACTTTTTGTCAAGTTTAGAAATAATATTTTTTAATAATTAAGATGTTTTGAACTATGTTAATTTTCCTATAACTTACTTTGTTTTTTGATTGATAAATTTTTTTTTGGGTTATTTCATTGAGGGGGCGTGTTGTTTTACAATGAAATAGACAAAATAATCATATGTGTGATTGGCAAGGCACTGGTGACTCTGTACTGGACTCTGTCTCTGTGAAGTGTGTGTAACATGCCTTAAGTAAAACGTTTGAGTTCAATGTATTGGTTTGACTTTAAAGTAAAAATAAAATCAGTAATAATGTTCAAATAATCGTAATAATTTATTTTCTTCACCGATATAACCTTCAACAAGTTTCTTATTGTTTTTCAATTTATATTTTACTGTTTTCATTTGTGTTATTATATATAAATATATATATAATGCATCTATGTACATACAATGGCTAAAACATTATTAATTTGTCTTTAAAAGAGATAAATGCCCAAAATGCCTGGGCATTTATGGGTTTTGGGCATTTGCCCGGGCATTTATATCAGGCATTTGCCCCGACTTATAAATGCCCAGGCATTTTACATCACTATTTGACTGTATGTAAGTTAAATCAAGACTTTCTCCTACATTCTCGGTATCTATAGTTTCTATTTGATTGACATTTTTAGAATATTTATTTGGTAAGGCTTGTGCATCAGCATCTATGCCAGGATTCATAGCATTACTACACATTGTTTCACTAACAGTGATACTGGGGTCAAATTCACTCTGATTACTACAGTTTGCCTGTGCAAATTGACTATTTAATCTGATCTCATTACTTATTACTGCTTGATTCATAGATTCGTTAGAACTATTAACAAGAATGGTTGTATCAATCGACTCATTACTAGAATTTGAAACATTGTCTATTTCGGGAACATTAGAGTTTACATCTTGCTCAGTAGAATCCATTATTTCAACTAACTGGGGATTTACTATTCTCTTCCTCAAGTAGTATGGAGATAATGCCTTGATAGTTTTACCTTTGGTTTTATTCATGACACATTGATATAATCTTTATTAAAATTTCACACAAAACTACTATGCTAAGCATTTGCATAACCTTTGCAAATGTATTCAAATGCTTACTAACAATATACTAAACCGGGGTATTTTATGAGTAAAGTAGGTTGTATGTCTCACAAAGGTGTAACATTTGTATAACACCAGGGGTACCATTTGCACCATTTCTCTTGTTTTTTACTGGTTTCCAGCATGAAGCCAGCAAAGTAGAGAATGTGGGTTACTGCGCACTAATGGATTTAGCATCGGTTCCTACAATTCATTAAAAGCAATATTTATCATACAAATTGATTTATTGGACATTTCGATCGCTCACACATGTAACAACATATACCATCCTCATAAAGCTATAAAAGAATAATATATAAGTGCTTAAAACTAGATACTTAGACATGAGTGTTAGAGTCATAGAGTGTACATCCAACATCCTAAGCCGAAGTTCCGAGCCAAAAGACAAAACCCTACCTACTTCCTAGAAGAAGCTTGTTCGAAAAAAAACAACATGTCTGACTCTGTTAGATTAATTAAAAAAGAAATTATGTGATTGGTCATATCATTAAAAAAATTATTTCCCTCTACTTTTATTACCAATAGAAGAATACACAACAAAAACAGAACAAACCTTTCTATTGGCTTTCAAAATTCAGTGCTGGAACTCAAACAGCTGTTTAAAGTTTAAGACATAATATATTATTTGATATTATTTTGTCATGTTATTTATCTCTGTATTTATTTTATGTAATAATATAATTTAATGTATTCAAATAAATATACGTTGCTTATAAAATAGATCGTTATTGCATTATTCCCAAGTTTGTAAAATCAACCATCGAATGGCGCTATATTTGAATCTGACTTCGGTCAGTAAATCTTGTGGTGTTCTTGAAAAGATGCACTACAAGTAATAAGAAATCAGCGTCGGTATACTGATTAATATTGACAACATTGTACAATTTCGAATTTTCGATGGAAAAAATATGCAACTTTTATTCATATTACCGAGTAATGATTGTGTAATTACGAGGTTGCGATAGAAATTGCAATCAGTGAATAGGCCGACCTGGAAATAAGAGTACAGGAAGTACAAAATTACTGCTTTAGAATCTAATACTGAAACTCTATTCATCACCCTTCTATTAATAAATAATTATTCTATTCAATACCGCACCAGTTAAAACCATTCATGCTAACAGAGTAGCCTACAAGGGAGGAGTGACATGAATGCTGCAATGATGATGAATTTGAGTAAAAATAGTTTTATTAGTGGTTGATTTCATCTGAAAATACGGTAATTCTGTTCACAGTTATTATCATTATTATTCTTATCATGTCCGATTAGAATGCTGCAACGTTAGTACTGCAAGTATGTTATCGCTATTTCAGGAGTTTAACAAACAACGTAGGCTACTAAGAATTGTGAATTGTAATTGAGAAATAGTAAGATGTAAGTTACATGGGAAGTTGTTAATTGAAGATTAGAAAATAATCCACTTGTCCAACGTCATATTCCATAATTGCATTCTTTGCATAAATATTATTTTAATTCATGAACAAGATCAACTGGATTTTCAATCAGATTTCTTAATTAAAACAGAAACTTCTGACTAACAAATCTCATTACAGTATCTCAAATTGAATTCATACTTTCTCAAATAAAATTCACTATTCTTAATATTACATGATGTGATAACTTCTAAAATACAAATGTCTATTCTCAATTATTACAATTAATACTTTCTTGAAATTTGAAAAGGTATAGATTATTACAATTCTGGTCTAGGTAATACCATAGATCAAGGATAAGTAATTTCTTGTCTCTGGTAATACCTACACATTTATAATCAATTCAACCAGATTTTAGCGAATACTTAGCCGTGATAAAAAATAGCTATTTAATAACAATAATAATGCTTTTATTAAATCAAGAGCTTTTACAAACACAATTTTGTAATAATTTTGAATCAATACAATATAAAATACCTTTAAATAATAACTTATCCACTGAGTAAACTGAATTCCATTCAATCACAACAATTCATGAAAAAGGATTGTCTGTTTCATTGTTAAATCATGACTAAGTGTCAAAAGCCGGTTAAATTTTAATCGTGATTAATTCCAGGAGAGCCAATCAGACAAACCGTCTTATAAAAAATGCCTCCTCTGATTGGTTCTCGTGAAATTAATCATGGTTAAAATTTAGCCGGCTTCTGTGCAACTGACATTAATTAGAGATTATTAATATAAAATTTATCAAACAGATATGAGAAAAATAACATTGTAAAAAATCATCTGTCTGTAATAATCATTTTAGTAAAAATAGAATATTGCTATCACCCGATTTCATTCTTTACCTATTCTTCCAGTTTTTTTTTTAATAATGCAATGTTTCCTAATACCGGTAACATTGCCTATTAAAATTACGCCAAAGATAAGGCTAAAAACAGCGTTTTGAAGTGCATTATTGTATTTCGAAAATTACACAAAGTACATCTAATTGAATTTTGTGAAGTTTATAACAAGATAAGCAATGCAATTATTACTGATAAGAATGGGGGGCACTTTAGTTTATGGGCCGCGGAATCTAGCATCGAGACCTACATAGATCGATAGAGGAGGTCAAGACGAGATCAACCATGTATAACATTGTTGTCGATTTCCAAGGATTAGCTGAAAAAACGGTGGCATGCCAAATGACCAATTCCCATTTGGCCGAAATTATTATTTTGTCGCAAAAGATCAAAAATTGAAGATTCCCAAATGGTAGAATTGAAACTAATCTTGTACTTTCCCAAATGGTCGAATCTCAAATGATCGAAAATTATTAATAGTAATCCCATTTGGCTGAAAATCTCAGCTGTCGCAAAAGGTCGAAGATTTCATTTTCCCATCTGACCGATTCTCAAACAGTCGAGTCCCATTTGATAGAAAAATGTTGTAGTTCGTTGCAAATGGTCGAATCCTATTAGGTAGAAGAGTTTTGTAGTTTGTCGCAAATAGTCGAATCCCAAAAGGTCGAAAGTATACTTTCCCATATGGTCGAATCCTATCTAGCCGATGAGATTCGATCATTTGCGATGAACTACAACATTTTTCTATCAAATGGGATTCAACTGTTTGAGAATCGGTCAGATGGGAAAATGAAATCTTCGACCTTTTGCGACAGTTGAGATTTTCGGCCAAATGAGATTACTATTAAAACTTTTTGATTATTTGGGATTCGACCATTTGGGAAAGTACAAGTTTCAATTCTACCATTTGGGAATCTTCAATTTTCGATCTTTTGCGACAAAATAATAATTTCGGCCAAATGGGAATCGGTCATTTGACATGCCACTAAAACTTGATCTTTCCCAAATGGTCGAATCCCAAATGATCGAAAAGTTTTAATAGTAATCTCATTTGGCCGAAAATCTCAAGTGTCGCAAAAGGTCAAAAATTTGGTTTTCCCATCTGACCGATTCTCAAACAGTCGAATCCCATTTGATAGAAAAATGTTGCTGTTCGTCGCAAATGGTCAAATCCTATTAGGTCGAAAAGTTTTGTAGTTTGTCGCAAATAGCCGAATCTCATTTGGTAGAAAAGTTTTGAATTTTGTCGCAAAAGATCAAATCCCATCAGACCGATAGCCGAGTGAGAAACTGGAGAAGAAAATAGAAAAACCGGTTCTACCGATTGCGCTCAGAATGTGAGAATGTGTTGAGCTGAGCCGGCATGAATGTATGAGCTGCACCCCTAGATTTTACATGCCATATCCGATCACAAAAAAACTTGGCACACATTTACATGAAGAAGAAGAAGAAGAAGAAGAAGAAGAAGAAGAAGAAGAAAAATAAGAAGAAGACAAAGAAGAAAATATACGTCTTCATGATTTAATTTTACGTTTCCATGAATTACACTCAGTATTCTGGTGCCTGATTTATCATACTTCTACATACCTTACATAAATTTATCATCAGTGCTGCGTTAGAAAATGAATTACCTAAGATATATGCTTTGTCTAGTAACATACAAGGAACACAATCCCGTTTTTTCCAACAGATACTGACTTTATGTATCTCATTATAGCCAGTTGCATTTCTATTTGAATATTGTGAGAAATTGATCATTCTGATTAAATTTGAAAGTCAATTTCAAAAAAGAATTATTCCTTAATAACGAATTGTAATATAGGAAATGAAACTATTAACTTTCTACTTATAAATATAAGGAGCCTGAGGAAAAATTTTGAAGAGTTTATCATCGGTGATGCATTAGAAAATGAATAAAATTATCTGCTTTGAATTATTCCTAATCTTTTCATTGCTCTTATTAGATTTTCTTTTGTTTTATTTCTCAGTATACGTTTTTTGGAAATAATGTCACGTTTTGTTTCTTCTGAAGAAATTTGAAGTATTACAAGATTAAAACATATACAATATTCTATCTGGTATTCATTGGCAAACTACATACTCAGAATATGATAATTTAAATGAATGGAGACTATTTCATAGAATACAGATGGAAATAAACTGGAAGTTGCATTTGTTCAAATGCAAATAAATAAATAATTATCATTAAATGAAGATCCCAATTAAATAACCCTGTTGTCAATATTTGCAGTAGCAGAAGTATTCAGGGTGATTTACAGCATTCAATTGGGATTTTAGTTTAATAATTATAATTTCTTAGAATATTTTCGTGTTTTTTAGAAAGAGATGTCCGCTTTGTGAATAATACCAGAGACCAATGATGCGATTGTACATAAAATAAACTAATGATAATTAATTCAATAGTGTTACCTTTTTCTATGGTAGAACATCATAAAATAAGCCTACTGCTCTCCAGAACTTCACAAAGCTTACCAATTACTATTCTCGTGAATCTCACAAGTTCTTCTTTCACAACTTCATAGAAAAATTGGAAAACATCATAATTCATGCCTCATACACTTGGCACTTTATCAATTAATCTGCATCAATATGGCAATATTTCTAACTAATCTGCATCAATATCTCTTTTCTGTGTTAATATTCAAAAAGATACATTAACAATCGAATATTGTTCATCAACGGAAAATATAGACTTGAAATATTCCCAAAGTGAGAGTACTTTACTAAAATTCATGTAATAGTTGGAAAACTATGAGAGATAAAAAACATTTTGCATTCAAATGAACTATTATTCTCTCTATTATTTTGAACTCATCATTAACTTTGGTGGGATTGGATCACAACAGGATATTTCAGGAATACGTTTTTAGGCATTTTTAGTCAGCGTCTGGAGGGGAACTGGTCTCCCCGACAGTAAAGCTCCTTTTAAAACCACATTCGAGGGGATTTACTGACGGCGTCAACTGAGCTCCTGAGAGAGGAGCTTTACTGACGGGGAGACTAGTTGTTGTCAGCGTCCGAGGAGCTTAGTTGTCGTCTACAGTCCCAAAAACTAGTCCCCTCTGAACCAGTAGAGGATTTACTGTCGGGGAGACTAGTTGACGCTAGCATGCAAGGAGCTTGATTGTTGTCACCAAACCCGACAACCAAGCTCCTCGTACAAAACTATTTTATGAAAAATCACTATAAGGAAATTATGATTGATGTTAAAAATTAGAAATTGATTTCCAGAAAAATTTACTTTTATGGACTTAGTGGATTTTCCTTTTATGGATTCCACTTTCGATGTAGAATTATTCCTACAATTCACATTACAAGGAAAAACAAAAATATAAGAGTATAAAGTTTCAATCTGAAGTTTTGAATGCCATAAGTTGAAGACTGAACAGTAGATCAGAGTTTTGCTTGATGATATAGACTATGTTATATTCTATGCATACATGTATGCAGGAATCACTTGCAAGATGTACAAACTCATTCTGAAACTGCTTGACATTCAATAAGGTACATTTCCAAGTCAGTTGAATTCGGAAAGAGGAGTAGTTTATTTTTTGAATTTTATGTTTGCAGTGATAGAAGTGATAACTCTAACAAGCTTTTCTTCTAATAATCGAATTCATAGAATGTGTACAACAGCAGTATCTGTGATTGTACTACTTCCCCGCCCGCTTCAAGCTGGTTTTAATAGGGTATTAGCTGTCGGGGAGACTAGTTGTCGGGTATGATCACAACAACCAGACCCCTCATAGGCCTATCCAGCAGGGGATTTACTGTCGGGGAGACTAGTTGTCGTGAGCGTGTGAGGAGCCTAGTTGTCGCCAACAACTAGGCTCCTTCGTTCTACTAGGGGATTTACTGTCGGGGAGACTAGTTGACGGCAATGGTACATTTTACCAGGGGATTTACTGACGCCTGTGATCAAAATAGCGAGGAGACTAGTTGTCGGAGAGACAGGTTGGCGGCGACCCATCTGGCGGCTTTGAAATACATAGGTGAAAGATTACTTAAGCAAAACAAACTCATTCTCGGTAGAATAACTTTATTGATATACCCGTCGGTACCCTGACAAGGTGCTTCTGCACACAGGGAACACTATTGGTAATGGCACGTCATTCTCGTTCACCGAGTGCCGATGTACAGTCACGCACCTCCTGCACATGACAAAATGTCCACAAGGCTCTGTAATGTAGGAGCACTTGTGGACTCTGCAGGTGATGCAGGCTAGGTCGCCTTCGCCTGCAACGGCATCACCTTCCTCGATGGGAATAGCAGCCAAGTATTCAACTTGCTGCTGGCTCAGATGTTCGGCTTGCTGCAAACATATTAAATGGTGAAGCGAATGAAATTCAACTTGAAATAATTGAAATTGAAATTCAAAAAGTAAAATAAATATCAATGAGCTGTTTCCCCTAATACTGTAGCTGATATTCTACGCAAGATGAACCACAAGAGTAGATATAAACTGAGACTTCAAGGAAGCTTTTTTGCTCGAAATCCCCCTCTCACCCCTCGCCCATAACACCTTCCCCCTCCCCCCTCTCCCATCCCACCTCCCCCCGCCCTCACCCCTCCCCACAAAAGGTGGGGGGTGTTCTAAAAATAGATTTTCCCTCTCTCTCTCTCTCTCTCCCTCTCTCTCTCTCCTTCTCTCTCTCTCTCCCTCTCTCTCTCTCTATCTCTCTCTCAAATAGATTTTCCCTCCCCCTTCCCCAGTATAGATGAGGGGGGTGGATATCGAGTGAGGGAAAAAATAATTTCCCTTTGAGGGGGAAATTCCCTCTCTACATCTAATGCTATACTGACAGATTAAAGTGAATTGAGAAATTCCCTATCTCTCTCTACATCTAATGCTATACTGACAGATTAAAGTGAATTGAGAAATTCCCTATCTCTCTCTCTCTCTCTCTCTCTACATCTAATGCTATACTGACAGATTAAAGTGAATTGAGAAATTCCCTATCTCTCTCTACATCTAATGCTATACTGACAGATTAAAGTGAATTGAGAAATTCCCTATCTCTCTCTACATCTAATGCTATACTGACAGATTAAAGTGAATTGAGAAATTCCCTATCTCTCTCTCTCTCTCTCTCTACATCTATTGCTATACTGACAGATTAAAGTGAATTGAGAAATTCCCTATCTCTCTCTCTCTCTCTCTCTCTCTCTACATCTAATTCTATACTGTCAGATTAAAATGAATTAAGAAATTCCCTCTCTCTCTCTCTCTCTCTCTCTCTCTCTCTCTCTCTCTCTCTCTCTCTCTCTCTCTCTCTCTCTCTCTCTCTCTCTACATCTATTGCTATACTGTCAGATTAAAGTGAATTGAGAAATTCCCTATCTCTCTCTCTCTCTACATCTATTGCTTAATAATCTATTCCTATACTGTCAGATTAAAGTGAATCCTTATCTCTACAATAATCTAAGTTCTATAATATCCATATTATGCTTGGTTTCCAACTGACAGTCAAGAGTTCAATAAAACTGTTTATCAATATTATGCATGTGTAAAAAATTGAGCTCTTTTGCTGTACAAACATCCCAGTCGTTATTGTTAAAGTGTTTTCTCCGACAATATGTAAGTATAATTGGAATGAGCTAGCATATCTGAAAATACTTACATATTCTCATACCTATTTCACTCGGGGGTGGGGGCTATCTTAATACTCAACATCTATAGTTACCATGAAACTGTCTTAAGAATATGCGATTCCCACTCACATTCAATTCCCATGAACAAGAATTAAAACTTCTGATGTTATCCTCATTCAAAACCACTGAATATTCTTTCGGTAACTTAATAGTGTGTTTAAAGTCACCTTCACTATCAATATCAATAATTTTAAGGTGAATTTTGCCATTATCAGCAAATGTTACCTTTGTTACTTTGAACCAATCAAAAGGATAAAATTCATAACTCCAATCGGGTAGTGGATTTGCTTCTACAGAGAACTCATTGAAGCTTCTCCAATCAAAATAGTGAGACATTATGTGAACTTGTCACCTCGAGTGTTTAGAGTGAAGTGATGCACGCGCGCCCGTGCTACGCCCCCTCTTGTTGAATGTTTCCCCAGAGAAATGACGCATGTGCTACGCCCCCTGTAGGTGAATGTCTCCCCCTTCCCAAATTCTATAGATAAGAGTGTTCACCTTCATACAACTCCTACATAAAACTGTTACATTCAATCATAGACACATGAAAAAATGTATAGTCTGATTTATCATCTTGAAGTAGCATGTGTTAGCAAGAAAACCATTGAAGTTCACTGTGCTTCAAATTTCTCCCTCATTATGCCAAGTGTTATCCTTTCACAAGATTTTATGTTTTCGGAGACAATACAAAGCCTTTATACTGGGCTAAACCCATTTTTGTAGTTATTATTTCCGCAACCTGATTTTCGGAAAGGTTATGTTGCTTAGCTTCTATCCAATTCATATTAAAGCTAACGCGTGCATATCCGCTGATGATATCGTAAGCTATCTTATGGATGAATAAATTAAGATAATCTATGAATGCAGCCGAACATTGCAGTCTCATAACAGACCCCTCTTCCGAATTTTTAATTGCCTCAGCTATTTCATCACAAATGCTTTTCAAAGCGACTTCCATCTCGTTTTTCTTAATGAAATCTCCTATATCATTTTTAGTTGCATACTTGTCTGCAATTTGATTAATCAGAATAGCAATAGCATCTTTTGTAATGAATTGTTCAATACCATCCATAATATTAGCTTTTATTGCACTCGCCATTTCAGATAATTGTTTTTCAAACTCTTCCTTTGTTAATGAAGAACTAGTCAATTTCTGCAAAGTAGATTCTAAATATTGCTTATCAATTGGCAATGGGTGTGTTTCATTTATTAGTAAAAATTTCTGTACTAAGCTGTTTTAATTTAGTATTGAGGTAGTTTCTGTCCAAGACCTCCAAATTCTTAATTTTATCTGATATGGCTTTTAATTTCTCATCTAAATAACCTTTATCAACTTTATCGTTGTTAATACTGTCCAACTGGGATGAAAAGCTGTCTGTTAAAGTTTTCACTTCTCCTAGAGCAGATTCTAAAGTGAGAGTTCTCTCTGCAATAGCTTTATAAATATTGGCACTAAAATTTTGTAATGAACTTAGAATATGTTCTCTTTCAATTATGCTCACACCAATATTCTTAGTATTTTCCGAAACGAGTTTGGTTATTTGTGAATCTAAATGAAATTTCACAGCTTTGCTGATTCCTTGCTGATTTATCGATTCAATTATTTTCTGTGTTATCGAGTCAATATCACACGTAAGATTAGCACTACTAGGTGTATCAATCCGACCGAATCGATGCAAAGTCATCATAACACTAAACAATTCGTTTTGCTTCTTTTAGCTCTTCAATTATACACGAAATCTCAACATCATATAGGTGAGAAATCACCTTGCTATGCTTTCAACGAAGGCTGTTTCAACGACCCCCACTCCTCCTACCCCTGTCACATGATCACACACCATATCACATGACCAGTCTTTGTCAGCATCCAAATCTTGTTTCAATAAGTCTGTATGACGTCATTTCTCAACTATCTTACTATAAATATCACTACATTGATCTGTATTCGTTCAGTTCGATAGTGTCAATGGTGGAGTAAACATGGATACTTCTAAGGTGTTTGATGTGCCTATGCTCTGTAGTAATAAAATCAAGCCTACCAATGAGCGGTTTGGTTTGTGGCTTCTATCAGAAAACTTGTGCAATGACAACCTTGTGACAGACATTGGAAATATTGATTACAATATTGCTGGGGAAGAACTGTTTGTGCAGGATGAATCAAATCTTGTGCCTATTACAGAACCTTTTTGTGACAATATAATGCTTGTGAAAATCTGTGCTTTGGATGATTGTGAAGCAATCGATAAGAGACGTTTTGTTCTAAAAAAGGATATATGTGGTGCATTCAACTTATATTTGAGAGGCAAATTCTCTAATATGGTGTCAGCTAAACATGGAGTCAAAGCAAAGCTACCTTACCTATTGGACAGTGGAAGTGATATGTCTCAAAAGATTCTACAAGTGCTTGGCAATGACAATTACAACGAAGTGAAACAAAAATACCAGGAACCAGTGGGGATACCTTACAAAGTAGAGCTTGCAGATGTCCCAATTGCTACATTGATAGAAGAACTACCGAGATTATTGGATCAGCTGAGGAAGGAGCACTCCTATCTACTAGACTTGGACATAACACAGGTATTTGCTGGAATATTCAACAAGAATGGAATGTGTGACTTTCTAACTACAAATCATTGTTTCTGCTTTCAAGGAGAATATAAAGAAGACTATAATGTGATAGTAGATAACAATAAAACTGTTGGGATTGATTGCTTGACTTGGGTTAATAGTAATGTGAGGGTAAAAATTTATAATAAGTTTGTATGTCAAATCACAAGCCCTGGTGTAAATAAGCAGTTAGGTAACCATATTGTAGACTTTATTGCCTGTCCAGATACAAGATTACGGGAAACCTTTACCTCTGATGCAGCTAAAATGCATGGTATTACACGTTTGGAAGCTACAATCTATAACTATAGTTTAACAAATAGAGACAGTAGCAAAATCTTTGACCCTATTCAAGATAGCTTGTCACTCTTGAATGATAGTAGAAATTATTTCCAAAATGCTCCAATTTATTCTGTGTCCTTGGCTAAAATGTGGAGAAAACTGACAGATAATTTAAAAAATAGTTGTTGTTTGGTCTATAATGATCTACTACAGTATGTTTACTGGGGTAATAGCAATATCAAGAAATTGACTGGAGTACGAGTAAAGCTCCCTACTGACCCACAACATAGAAATAAAATAATTTCTTATGTTATTTCTGCATTCAGTTTCAATTTACTACCTATAAATTATGTAGAAATTTTTGAGGATCCATCAAACAAAAATAATATCAGTTTCTCACAAAAGTGTTATATTAAGAGTGGTGAGACATATTTCTCCAAGTCAACCACAGTTTTCTCTACCATATCCAAAGTTGTTGACCTAGATGAGTTGGGCCTTGTAGCAACAGGTAACTTGATACCACAAGTCTTAAGAAAACGAGCAAACATAACTTGTAAGCTTCTCCCATACCTGTTAAAGAGATACAGCCCTTGTCTCCTATCACAGTGCTATCAGCCAAAAGTGTAAGCTAGAACTGGATGAAATTGATCTAAAACGGAGGAAAATTGAGTTTTTTGAAGCCACACAGTCATTTAGGGAACAGCATAAGCAGCTAGCAATTCAAATTCAAATTCAAATTCAAATTTATTTCTCAAAAAACATACACAATTATAATAATCTAATATTATAACATATAAAAATAATACAAGAAAAATACTATTAAATATATAAAATGATCCCAAAACTGCAGTATATTATTTTTTTATGTCCATCTATGTTTAAGGAGTAGCCTACAAGGTAAAACCTGTGCGTAGACCTAAGTTGCAGTAATATATTTATTCAATATAAACTAAGAAATTGAACCAAAAAAGAACAAAGATTAGTGGAACTTACACACAAATATAAGTTTGTAGATTAAAATAGATAAAAGTTAGTAAAACACAATAATTATTATTCTATGATAAAAAAAACAAAACATAAAAACAAGAAACAGTTGGTGCTTAGAAGATTTTTTCTTCAGTTTTATTTGATCTTATCCATCTTGCAATTTAGTTTTTTGCTCCGGCTTGTATTGGCAACAAACTGAGTAGGAACAAGATTTATTATCCTCTGTGATAAGTAAGTGAATTGTCTTCTACATACATTCAAATCCATTCTCTCTTGATGGAATGTTTCTCTAATAGGACGTAAATTTAAATTCAAGTTTCTTTCACGAAGAAGAAATTTATTTTTATTCTTCTTAATATATATTATCAAATTTTTTATGTACAGCTGTCGAACAGTTAGTACTTTGAATTCATTGAAAAGATCGCTTGAGGATAAAGTCTGGGTTTGCCTAGAATTGTTTTAATAATATATTTTTGAATTATGAAAAGTTTTCCAAAATGTGTGTTCAAGGCTCCACCCCAAGCTCTTATTCCATAATGTAAGACAGCTTGTGCATAAGAGAAGTAGATTAATCGGGCTATTTTCAAGTTATTTAGTTCTCTAATTTGATGAAATTTATATATTAGAAATTTTATTTTTAAACACATGCTGTTTATATGAATATTCCATCTCAGATATGGATCCAACGTATTCCCAGGTATTTTACTCGGTCCTTTTTTCGAATTTCAGGACAAAAGCAGTGATTTGTTGATTGTTGACAATTGCAGTTTACTTGGTGTATTTTAATACTTTCTATTTCATGAGGTTGTGTTTGGGCATTGGGTGAGAAAGTCATGAATACGCTTTTAGAAGCATTTAAAGTAAGCAGATGTTCATCGAGCCAAGATTGTGCTACTCTTAGACCATTTTCTGCGCTAAGGCGCACGTCCTCCCAGGAATTGCCGGTGAAAGTGAGAGCAGTATCATAAGCAAAGGATACGATTGAGCAGTTCCCAATGTCAACTCTAAGAAAATCATTAATATAAATTTGGAAAAGTATTGGTGATAAAACAGTGCCTTGAGGCAGACCATATTCAGTAAGTTTTTTATTACTTGATAAAGTATTCAGCGTAAGTAGTTGATACCGTTCAGTTAGATAACTATTGAATAGTTTGAGAGGTGAGCCTCTGATTCCAAGGTGTTCCATGTTCTCTAATAATCTTGACTGGGATACAGTGTCAAAAGCCTTTGCCAAGTCTAAGAAAGTTGTTAAAGTTTTCTTTTTACTGTTGAAGTTTTCAATTATTCTTTCCAAAAAGTCGGATATTGCATCTTCTGTTGATATGCCACTCTTAAATCCATACTGATTTCTGTTGATAATTCTATGTTTATTCAAATAACTTACTAGTCTCTTCTTATAATTTTCTCCATTATTTTAGCTAAATTATTTATTAAACTTATTGGGCGATAATTTGAGGGGTTTGATTTATCACCTGATTTATAAAGAGGAACAACTTTAGCAACTTTAAATAGTTTAGGAAAATAACCTACCAAAAAACATTTATTTATTATCATTTTAAGAGGCTCTACAATATAGGAAGCTATTTTTTTCAGACAGGCAGAACTCAAATTGTCTACTCCAGGAGAAGAGTTACTTCTGAGAGAATTGATTGTGTCTATTATTTCATCATTGTTTGTATCAGCCAAATAAAATGAATTGAATGAGGGGATTGACGAATCGGCATGAGTACGTTGTCTAGGGCTGTTATTTATTATTTTATTAGCATATAATTGACCTACATGCGTGAAATGGTGGTTTAGAACTTCGGGATCTATATTGGGTATTTTTTTATCTCGTTTTATATTCAATAGATCATTGATACACTCCCATGTCTTTTTCGAATTGCCTCTGCTTTGGAGTAGTATATTATTATAGTAGTCATACTTCGATTTTTTTATCATGTTGTTTAATGTGTTTCTGTAGTTTTTATATAGTGATTTGAGAAAGTTGTTTTGAGGCTGTTTTTTTAATTTCTGATGCATTTTATCTCGTTTTCTTATTGACGTTATTAATCCTGCAGTTATCCAAGGCTTGAGAGGCTTTAGTTTGTGTGGTACAATTTTTATTTGGGTTGCATTTCCAATCTCAGTGGATAATGCATCAACGAATAATTCAACAGCATTTTCAATATTCAAATCAAGTTGTGATGCAACCTCGGACCAATTGTACTTCTTAAGATTATTTATCAAATCATGGTAGTTTATAGATTTTCTAGTGTTAACACTTGGTTCAGTTCTACCAGTATTTTCTCCAAGACCAATGTTTATACAAGTCAGATAGTGGTCAGTAATACTTGTTTTCATTATTGATCCAATAATAGACTCACAAACATCATTTGTTTTTCTGTAAAATATGTGATCAATACATGATTGGGATCCGTTTATTTCTCGAGTAGGTTTATTAATGTAAGATTTAAAACCATTTGATGACAAAAGATTGAAATATTCATTAACAAAGTTTGTGTTACTGTTTATATCTATGTTTGTATCACCGATGATTATTATGTTTTGACTATTTTCATGTTTCAAGTAATCAATGCAATCATTCAGACTATTGAGAAAAATTTGCAAATTAGAAGAAGGTGAACGGTAAATAGTAACTATTGTGAATTAATATTTTCATCAGGTATACTGACACTCAGTATTAGAGAATTACATTCGAGTATAAGAAAATTTATGTTTTCAACATTGAATGTGTTTCTAGTAGAAATACAAACTCCATCGCATTTATTCAGTCTACCTGGTACACTATGAATTGAATAATCATTCAAACTGTAATTAATTGTGCTATCGTTAATCCAAGTTTCACTAAGTGCTATAAAATCAAATTTAGTATCACAATTCCCTAGAATATATGCTAAGTTATCAAAGTTTTTATTCATACTTCTTATATTCATGTGACAAATATTCACAAATCTACATGGCTCAGTGGTATAATTTTGCGGTTTGAAATTAAAAATATCATCTACTTGAATTGTATTGTATGACTCAACTGAGATTTCATTATCAAAATTATTTATTAAATCATTCGTCATATTTATAGAGTAAAAATAAATTTATCACAATAAGGTAAAAGGCTCCAAAAACTAATCTGTTAAACAGTAGTGGAAAATGAGAGTCAATTGTTTTTGATTTGTGATGAGCCAGCAAAATGTTAAGGTTCTCGTATTTCTGTTTGAATGACACAATTTCGAGTTGGCTCTTAATAAGTGTAGTGACATAAAAGGTTTTTGACCTCTGCTCTAAATACAATATTTTATTGGCCATAGTCTGTTTTATCTATTAAACTTTGAATTGCTCTAATATAGCAGGGACAAGTTGTATCATTTACTAGATGTTTATCATCCTTTTTAATGTTCTTGCAATTAGCACATATAGGTGCCTGTGATTTGTTAGGGCAAGTTTTGTATTCGTGATTCTCTTGAGCACAGAAACCACAGATTGTAGTTTCTGCTTTACAAAATTTTGAGGTGTGGCCAAATTTCAAGCATTTGAAGCAACGAGTTACTGATGTGTAATCTTTGACTCGACAAGAGGTCCAATCTACATAGATTTGACCCTTATTAATTATTTCTCGTCGAATATCAGGAGAACATTCGATTACCCAATGGGTGTACTCTCTCTCTTTCTTACCTACTTTAAATAATGGGTTGAATTCCTTATCAAATTTTTCTTTATTTATTGTGTTTGAGAAATTCCTGTTGAATATTTCTATACTTAAATCACTCTGGCTCAATTCTTTAGATACATTATACATAATTACTCTAGGTTTTTTCAACGAAGGAGTACTAATTTCTAAATCTTTATCATTAATTAGTTTGTTTCCTAGAACTTTTACCTTGTCCTCGGATGGGTCCATCACCAATAACACTCCACCTCCACGTACATTTACCGCTTTTTTTATTTTCAGTGATTTTTCTTTTGGAATAGTTTTTTTTAAAGTTTCTCTGACTTTTGCACTGCTTTCACTATCACTTCCTGTTACCACTGCAGGCTTCACTATCACGATGTTCTTCTTCTCGGTTATCTTGCGCACTAATTTTTTTCCAGTCAATTGTTGCTGCTGTTGCTGCTGCTGTTTATTTATTTTAATTGGAACCTGCACTACTTCTGCAAATGATCTTGTAGCAGTAGTAGTGGGTGGCTGTCCTCTCTTGAAGTCCGATGAGAGCTGGTTTATGCTTTTTTCCAATGTGTCCAGTCTGCATAGAACTTCGTTCTTTTCTTTCTCCTGGGTTTTTTTCCTCGTTTCAACTCTGGTTATGATCAATGCCAGCTTGTTGCACAGAGCACTGTATTGATCAAAATCCGCTCGAGATAGCTTTTTTTTTTCAAATGTCTCACTGCCCCATTTAATGAGATCGGAGTAAAGATCGTGAAGAGTTCCCAAGTCTTCCAGTAAACTCTGGTCCATGATTCTGCTCGCATTTTGATCCTCCATGTTGATGAAGCTGCATCTCTCCGAATATTCATCATCCTCCTCAAACTCAGGAGCTAGAAGAGGCGGCAATTTCACCGGTCCAGAACTATCCATAATTGAAGTTTTTTATGGAAATACACTTCATAACACTACGAATACTTTTCAACTGTTATAGTTTAAAGACAATAATTTTATTATTGCTGATGGCTAGAATACTCTTTGCTAATTCTACAGTAAGACTACGCTGGCACTACGATGTCTACTCTACCGCGTTCGGCTGACGAACTGAATCACAGTAGCAGAACATAGTAGCAAAACTGACGAGCAGAATTCGAGAAAGAAATAGAAAATCTGAGAGAGGAACTTGAGCCATATTTCCATTCACATTGGCAAAATTTTGATCTAAGTGGAGTGTACAATGTGACTGCATTTACTGTGAATAATTCTGGGAAATTCCCATATGTAGGTGTACTGAGGGAGGAAGATGATTTGAAAAATGTTTACTTTGTAAAGGGGTGCTATAAAAATGTTTTTATTAATGCATACAAAGCTATCGAAACTCTCAAGAAAGAGGGTTATTTTGTAATCCCTTACACTGACAAAAAAGAAATAATTTGTCTACCAAGGGAAGAGAGAATTTGTGTAATTACAGTCAATGGTATGACAAGCTATAATGGTCATACATTTCCAAAAATACAAAATCTAAAATTTTTGTCAGATGTATGGAAAAACTTGGAAGACACCCCATTCACACAAAAAGAAGTGGAGCAGTATAATAACATCACAATGCTGGAAATTAAAGGGAAAGTAAAAGTAGGACAGTGCTAAAGATAAGAAGAGTTACCAGAAGGTACAGAGTTGGTCATTATTGCAATAAAAGAAGTGTACAATAGAAACAATACTCGGTATATTCTACAGTTTGAAAATCTGGAAGTATTGTATGTGTCAAACTATTGGTTAGAGGAAGAATTTGAAAAGCCAAACATAGATTTGAATTATAAAATTGGAATCAAGCTAGATGTTTTTAAATATACACCCAGTAGGAATAAGGAAAGAGTTACTTTCTGTATTTGATTTGGCCATAGATATGCTTTGATGTATGTATAATAATTTAAAAATAGAGAAAATTATTGTGACATTGAGTGTGGACATTGACCTCTCCCCCCTTCTCCGCATTCCTCTCTCATTTTTTCTTTCCTGCTAAATAAGTGGAGGAGGAGGATAAAGGAGGAGGGGGAGGAGTAGGAGGACGAAGGAGGAGGAGGAGAACGGAGGACAATTTTTGTCCTCAGGGGAGGATTTTTGTCATCAGAGGGGAGGATTTTTGTCCTCGGAGGGGAGGAGGAGAAGAATGGAGGACAAAGGAGGAGGAAGGAGGACACAGCAAATCAAAGGTTAGTTAGTTATTTGATTGGTGTGTGCTCATGTGATAGGGTGGTGGAGTGGGGGTCATTGAAACAGCCTTCGTTGAAAGCATAGCAAGGTGATTTCTTACCTATATGATAAATTACAAGAAACGTGGGCTGCACATAGGTAATTTTCGGTTTCATGTGTGTGGTGATGACATTCAATATTGGTGTCTAAGAACGGTTCAGCGCAAAGCCCACAGTTTACCAAATTTTGAAATTCATGCTCTTGACTCTCGGATAAATGTTGCATCGGAATTTCACGTTTCATATCCTCATATAGGTAAGAAATCACCTTGCTATGCTTTCAACGAAGGCTGTTTCAACGACCCCCACTCCTCCTACCCCTGTCACATGATCACACACCATATCACATGACCAGTCTTTGTCAGCATCCAAATCTTGTTTCAATAAGTCTGTATGACATCATTTCTCAACTATCTTACTATAAATACCACTGCATTGATATGTATTCGTTCAGTTCGATAGTGTCAACGGTGAAGTAAACATGGATACTTCTGAGGTGTTTAATGTGCCTATGCTCTGTGGTAATAAAATCAAGCCTACCAATGAGCGGTTTGGTTTGTGGCTTCTATCAGAAAACTTGTGCAATGACAACCTTGTGACAGACATTGGAAATATTGATTACAATATTGCTGGGGAAGAACTGTTTGTGCAGGATGAATCAAATCTTGTGCCTATTACAGAACCCTTTTGTGACAATATAATGCTTGTGAAAATCTGTGCTTTGGATGATTGTGAAGCAATCGATAAGAGACGTTTTGTTCTAAAAAAGGATATATGTGGTGCATTCAACTTATATTTGAGAGGCAAATTCTCTAATATGGTGTCAGCTAAACATGGAGTCAAAGCAAAGCTACCTTACCTATTGGACAGTGGAAGTGATATGTCTCAAAAGATTCTACAAGTGCTTGGCAATGACAATTACAACGAAGTGAAACAAAAATACCAGGAACCAGTGGGGATACCTTACAAAGTGGAGCTTGCAGATGTCCCAATTGCTACATTGATAGAAGAACTACCGAGATTATTGGATCAGCTGAGGAAGGAGCACTCCTATCTACTAGACTTGGACATAGCACAGGACTTTGCTGGAATATTCAACAAGAATGGAATGTGTGACTTTCTAACTACAGATCATTGTTTCTGCTTTCAAGGAGAATATAAAGAAGACTATAATGTGATAGTAGATAACAATAAAACTGTTGGGATTGATTGCTTGACTTGGGTTAATAGTAATGTGAGGGTAAAAATTTATAATAAGTTTGTATGTCAAATCACAAGCCCTGGTGTAAATAAGCAGTTAGGTACGGTAACCATATTGTAGACTTTATTGCCTGTCCAGATAGAAGATTACGGGAAACCTTTACCTCTGATACAGCTAAAATGCATGGTATTACACGTTTGGAAGCTACAATCTATAACTATAGTTTAACAAATAGAGACAATAGCAAAATCTTTGACCCTATTCAAGATAGCTTGTCACTCTTGAATGATAGTAGAAATTATTTCCAAAATGCTCCAATTTATTCTGTGTCCTTGGCTAAAATGTGGAGAAAACTGACAGATAATTTAAAAAATAGTTGTTGTTTGGTCTATAATGATCTACTACAGTATTTTTACTGGGGTAATAGCAATACCAAGAAATTGACTGGAGTACGAGTAAAGCTCCCCACTGACCCACAACATAGAAATAAAATAATTTCTTATGTTATTTCTGCATTCAGTTTCAATTTACTACCTATAAATTATGTAGAAATTCTTGAGGATCCATAAAACAAAAATAATATCAGTTTCTCACAAAAGTGTTATATTAAGAGTGGTGAGACATATTTCTCCAAGTCAACCACAGTTTTCTCTACCATATCCAAAGTTGTTGACCTAGATGAGTTGGGCCTTGTAGCAACAGGTAACTTGATACCACAAGTCTTAAGAAAACGAGCAAACATAACTTGTAAGCTTCTCCCATACCCTGTTAAAGAGATACAGCCCTTGTCTCCTATCACAGTGCTATCAGCCAAAAAGCATAAGCTAGAACTGGATGAAATTGATCTAAAACGGAGGAAAATTGAGTTTTTTGAAGCCACACAGTCATTTAGGAAACAGCATAAGCAGCTAGCAGAATTTGAGAAAGAAATAGAAAATCTGAGAGAGGAACTTGAGCCATATTTCCATTCACATTGGCAAAATTTTGATCTAAGTGGAGTGTACAATGTGACTGCATTTACTGTGAATAATACTGGGAAACTCCCATATGTAGGTGTACTGGGGGAGAAAGATGATTTGAAAAATGTTTACTTTGTAAAGGGGTGCTATAAAAATGTTTTTATTAATGCATACAAAGCTATCGAAACTCTCAAGAAAGAGGGTTATTCTGTAATCCCTTACACTGACAAAAAAGAAATAATTTGTCTACCAAGGGAAGAGAAAATTTGTGTAATTACAGTCAATGGTATGACAAGCTATAATGGTCATACATTTCCAAAAATACAAAATCTAAAATTTTTGTCAGATGTATGGAAAAACTTGGAAGACACCCCATTCACACAAAAAGAAGTGGAGCAGTATAATAACATCACAATGCTGGAAATTAAAGGGAAAGTAAAAGTAGGACAGTGCTAAAGATAAGAAGAGTTACCAGAAGGTACAGAGTTGGTCATTATTGCAATAAAAGAAGTGTACAATAGAAACAATACTCGGTATATTCTACAGTTTGAAAATCTGGAAGCATTGTATGTGTCAAACTATTGGTTAGAGGAAGAATTTGAAAAGCAAAACATAGATTTGAATTATAAAATTAGAATCAAGCTAGATGTTTTTAAATATACACTAGTAGATAGTATGATGAGAGAGCTAGAGCAATTGTGGAGTGGCTGATATGCTATTTTTCAAATCATTAAAATTAACTCATTTTTACTAATTTTCGATAAAATTCATTACATTCTAAGAGAAAATATCATTTTTTCAATGAATTATTCATAAATATCTCAAAATTTCATAATCAAAAATAAGTCAAAAAAATCACTTTTAAGTATCAGAAAAATTTTTTGGAGCGACTTATTTTTCAACAAAAATTGGAAAATATCATTGAAATTTAATAATTGAGAATCATGATAAATTTTAAAAAATTATGAAAATTCTCTCATTTCTAATATAGGATATTTATCATCATCTTCTAAACCTAATAAAACTAATTTTATTTCAAGTTTATTAAATTCTTTAATAGATTTTTCATCAAACATTTCTAAATACTTTTTTGGTAAATATGTTATAAATTCTTCTAATTCAACTGACATGAAACATCCATTTTTTGTTTTGATTTTTTTAATATTTAAAATTTCATATTCTTTATTAATTTCTAACTCTTTTATTTTTTTAGTTATCTTAATTTTTCCATAATTATTGAATTGTTTCATCAATGAAGACATTTTTATATTTCTATTTATATGGAACAAGTTTTAAGATATTTTATATTTTTATAAATCATTATATTGATACTTGAATCTATTATAATATTCATTATTTATTGAAGATATATGTTTGAAAAGTTCAGTCCATCTATCTGTATCAAGAATAATTTTATCATTTCCATTTTGTAAAACTATTTCAGTTTTTTCTCTAACTCCTTTTATAAATACTTGAAATGATTCAGTTATATTTATTGTTTCTGATTTTTCCATTTAATAAATAAAAATTTATCTAATGAAGAAACATGAATATATAATTCTAATGAACTGGTTCATTAGAATTATATATTCATGTTTTTTTATTAAATAAATGGATGAGTTGATTCATTGTCATAAATGTAAAAAGAAGACAAAAAATATAAATTCAGAAATTATTCAAATGAGTAATGGATTATATAGAGTAGCAGCAAAATGTCTAATATGTAGAACTAATAAAAGTAAATTTATAAAATCTCCAAAAATTGAAACTAAGAATATTGATTTATATAAAGAAATTGAAGCTATAGAATTACATAAACCAGTTATAAAAAAAATTTAAAAGAAGAAAAATTTTAACATTAGGAATTGATGATTTATGGGCTATAGATCTTATGATATTTGATAAGTATCATGAACAAAATGATGGATATAAATATATTTTGAATGTTATAGATACATTTTCAAAGTATGTATGGGTTGAACCATTGAAAAAGAAGAATGGATTAGAAGTTTCTAAAGCATTTGAAAAAATTCTAAATAATACTAAAAAAGTTAATCATAAGTCTCCAAATCTTATACATTCTGATAAAGGTCTTGAATTTAGAAATAGAGAATTTAATTCAATATTAAAAAAAAAATAAAATAAAATTATATCATACAGAAAATGAGGAGAAAAGTGTAATAATTGAAAGATTCAATAGAACATTAAATAATAAATTGAAAATTATTTTTGAAATAAATAAAAATTTTAGATGGATTGATGAATTACAAAACATTATTGAAAAATATGATAATACTAAACATAGTACTATAAAAATGAATCCTATAGATGTAGATGAGAATAAGGAGAATATATTATTGAATACTGTTTATAATTTCAAAACTTCAAATAATATTATTAAACCAAAATTTGAAATAGATGATAGAGTTAGAATTCCATCATTTAAAAAATCATTTGAGAATAAATATAAAAATAATTGGACTAGAGAAATTATTATTATTAATAAAATTATCTATACAGATCCTATAACATATAAATTGAAAGATTTAAATAATGAAGATATAATTGGTAGTTTTTATGAAGATGAATTGAAGAAAACATTATTATAAAATATATAATTTTTTTATATATAATGGAAAATAAAAATCATATATGTTCAAGATGTAAAATAAATAATGAATACATGAAAACATGTTCAAAATGTGCAATAGATAGAACTCATGATAATTTTTATAAAAGTAAAACTTGTAAAAATAATATATCAAGTTGGTGTGAAGAATGTGATATTAAAAAAGTTAGAAATTACTATTATAAAAATAAAGATAAAATTTTAAAAAAAGTTAGATGTGATGTATGTGATAAATTCATTACTAAAACATATATGAAAAAACATCAAGAAATGGAAAGTCATATTTCAAATCTAAAAAAATAATTTAAGTTTTATTTAAAAGTGAATTTATATGTTCAATTTGAGATTCAAAATCTTTTAATTTATCATTTATTTCATTTTTAAGATTATTATATGTATCCTGATTTCTATCTATACTACTTTTATCAAGTTTTTCAAATAAGATATGAATAGCTTTATTAAGTTTTTCATCTAAATTTTTCATAAAATTTTTAAAATAATCCATTGTTATAAACTCTTCATTAAGTTTTTCATCTAAATTTTTCATAAAATTTTTAGAATAATCCATTGTTATAAACTCTTTCATTATATTATCAATTTTATGTTTACATTCTTTTATAATATTTTGTAATTCATCAATTTCAAATTTTTGTTCTGATTTTATATCATCACCAAATTGATTAAATATCAATGAATGATAAGAAACCATATTTATTATTAAAAATTTTTTGTGAAATTATTTTTAAATTACATCCTTCTGAAAATAATTTTAAAGCATATAAACAAAGATGTCCACATATTGGTGGATCATAATCGTTTTGTATTTCATCTGTTGAAATAAAAATTTTATTATTCAATGAATATTTTTGTAATTCTAATGGTGGATTAGCATTTCCATAACTATCAAAATAAAGTACATTATTATCTTTTTTCTTATAACAAGTCCAATGTGTTCCTGTAGAAAACATACTATCTAAATTAATAATTCCACATTCAATATCATATGGTTTATCAATTGGAGATTATCTCTCATAAAAATTTCTTTAAAATATTTTAATTTTCTTGAATAATTTTCTAAATCACTAATAGATAATGGAGTTATTTTTTGTTTTTTTTAAGTAAATCAGAATATATTGAATCAATTTTTTTATTTATAGATGTTTTTAATCCTTTTCCATTTTGATCATTTTGTATTAAATCATCAAGTTCTTTATCAATTAAATCATGTAACCAAGGAACTATTTTTTCTTTAATTAGTGGAGCTACATTATTCCTAAAATAAGGTGTTACATTTTTAACTAGAGGTATATTATTTTCAACTTTTGTTAGTAAATCATTCAATAATCCACTACCAAATTGATTATATAATAATGTTAATCGTAAACCTTTTTTATTTTTTAAAGCTTTTTTTACATCATTATATTGTTTATTAGTTAACAAAATTTCATTTTCACCATTAGATAATTGATATTGTTTAATGTTTTTTATTAGCTATTCTTATAGTATTTTCTTGATTATTAGATAACTTTACTTTATGTTTTATTAAATCCATTTATTATAAAAAAATTTAAATCAAATTAATACTATTTCTATTAATATCATATAGGAAGTGCATTTCAGAAAAAACAATAACATATGCAATTGTACCATTATTAGCATTTGGAGCTGTTACAGGATTTGAAAAATCAAGTTCTATTAATATATCACTTTTTATTTGTCCTAAATTTGTAGGGTGTAAATGTGTATCAATTACAACAATAGGATATTTGTTTATAAGATCATCATAATTTAAATATACTTCATCATCTCTAAACATTACTCTTCTAAAGTTCTGATACATATCATATAAAATAGCTGTTTTTTTATTAGTAAAATCAAAATTTTCCAATTCATAAGGATATCTTTCACCATTAATTTTTACAATAGCATTTTTTAATTGAACATTATCAAAAGTTGAAGGATCTTTCTTTTCATCATTTAATTTATCAGTTTGTAAACATATAACTATGAATTTTGGATTATAGATATTTCTAAATGAAGTTGTAATATCAAAACTAAATGTTGAACCAAATACACCTTTTTTATCTATACACTGCCATTGGAAGTAATCATATTTCAATTTTTTGTCATCACTTATTGATTTTAATTTATTTATTATTTGAATTTTAGCTATATTAGAGAATTCAACTATTGGTACTCTTAAATTAAATGTTTCAATTATAATCTTACCTTCTTATGGTTCAATTGCTCCTTGTGTTGTATCTTTCCATCTAAAGATAGCATCATGATCTTCAGCTCTAGTGAATATTGTTTCAAAACCACCTTTATACATCGGATATCTTAGATGATCAAAAAATCCTAAACCTAATTGTCCTAATGTACATAGAACTTCAAATTTTCCACCAGTAAATTTTGAAATGAATCCAGTATTATTTAATGTTTGTTTATGCCCATTATTATAACTTATTAATCCTTTTATAGTTATTCCTGGAAAATCAATAAAATCTATTAAAGTATTATGTTTTCTAAGTTCAATTTTCTACTAAATTACAATGTATTTCAATTACATCAACTGATCTTAAATTTTGAATTTTTTAATTATAGAATGTATCATGATAAATTATATCATTTTTTGTTAATCCTAATAAATTTTTCATTGATTCTGAGAATCCAAATAGATAATGAGATGTAATAAATTGAATTTTATTATCATCTCTACTAATAATAACATTATAATCTTCATTTTCCATATGAATATTTATGAGTGTTTGTATTCTTTCTAAAGTATAGTAATTTTTTGGAAAATTAATAGTTTTATAATTTTTTTCTTTCTTTTCTTTATAATATATTTGACCATCTTCTCTTAAATTATAAATATTGTTATCAGAATAAAATCCTAATAATGTTAATTTATAATTATCTTCTTCATTGATATATATTGATGCTCCAGATGCAATCTCAATTTAGAATTTGAACCACTTATTTTTAATAATTTCATTTATAATAAAATAATTTTAAATAAATAATGGATATAACAAATTTTTATGAAGAAAAAATTAATAATTCATTATTATCACATCCATTGAGAGCTATTATTATTGGTAGTTCTGGTAGTGGAAAAACTAATTTATTATTAAATTTAATTTATAAAAAAGAAAGTGGCTTAAAATTTTTATATCTTTATGTTTTTAGTAAATCACTAGAACAAAGATCATATACAGATTTACAAAAACATTATCAAAAAATTGAAAATAAAATTAATAATAAAATAGCTTTTTTCTTTAATTCTTGTGATGATTTAATTTCAATAGATGAATGTTATGAAAATTCATTAATTGTATTTGATGATTGTTTAATGGAAGAACAAACAAAAATTAAAGAATATTTTATAAGAGGAAGACATAAAAATATTTCATGTATCTATCTAAGTCAAAGTTATTGTCATCTAGATTTAAGAGTAATTAGGAATAATGTAGATTTATTATTTATTTTTAGACAAAATAAATATTATACTAAACGAATTCATGATGATCATGTAGGATCAGAAATGAGTTTTAATGAATTTCAAATTTTATGTAAAAAATGTTGGGATGAGCCTTATGGTTTTATCACAATAGATATGACTAGAAAATCAAATGATGGAAAATATAAACTAATGTTGAAAAATGATATATTAAATAAAAAACGTACATTTAACATTATAAAAAATCAACATTCAAAAACATACATTTAACATTATAAAAAATTAACATTCAAAAACATACATTTAACATTATAAATAATTAACGTTTAAAAATGTACATTTAACGTTTAAAAAAGTTTAAAAACATTTATTTAACTTTTTTTTAAATAATAATAAATTTTTTATCTATAAATGAAGGATCTAAAAAATGAAGATTTGAGAAAGTTAAATCAAATTGAAAAAGATTTATTACAAAGATTCAAAGAAGGTGAAAAAGAACAAATAAAAGAAAGAGATAAAATTGAACAAAAGAGTAAACTTATTAAAAAAGATCCATATAATGGATTAGAATTTAATGAATCAATAATGAATAAGAAAAAAGATGAAATTACATTATCAGAAGCTAAACATGTTCATAATTTAGAAAAAAAACTCAAAGATGAATTTAAATCACATCATATTCGTGAAGGAATAGAATTAAAAGAAAGAGAAAAAAAATATGAACCAATAGTTAAAGCTTTAAAAGAAAATAGAATTCATGAAGTTGAAAATTCAAAAGATGTTCAAATTTTTAATCCAAAAATAGTTAGTACTCCATTTAAAAAAATTCAATTTGAAGATGAAGATGAAAATGATTTCCATTATAATGAATCTACATCTACAATTGAAGATCTAATAACACCTGAAAAAGAAACTTTTAAAACTAATAAATCTTTGAGAAAAATCATGGAATCATCTATTATTAATATTGGATCAATTGCTTCAAAATTTTTACCAAGAGCACATGATAAACAATTTGGTATTTGGTATGATGAAGATATTGAAGAATGGAAAATTGGTAATTATCCTATGACTGTTGATATAGATGATATTATAATAAAATATAATGAAAATGAAGAAAAATATAAAGGTACAGAAGGTTTATGGAGACTTTTAACTAGAAATGATTATTTAGGACGTGAAATGTTTACAAATGATGATTGGAATAATTATAAGAACATCATGATAAAAACTTATTCTCTATTTCAAAATAATGATCCAAAAAGTAGAAAACCAAAATCAAGTAAAGGTAGAAAATGGAAATTAGTTGAAACCATTTGGGAAGAACTTATTAATCAGAAAGGATCTGGAGTATTAGAATTTAATCATCAACCAATTGAATATAGATATGTTAATAATTTGAATGAATTAATTAAAAGATTAAATTATATTTCAGCACAAGAAAATGCTGGTAATAATAGTTTTCATAATGAAAAAATGTCTCTTGTTAAATTTATGAATGATAGACTTACAGAAATAATTGATACACCAAATAGTACTAAATATTTAATTAGATGTATGTCTTTATTACCTGAAAATGTTATAGGATCTGGTTTAGTTAATGATATTATAAATAATTTACCTTTAGAGTTCCATTATCCAGGTGCAAATTTCTGTGGTCCAGGAACAAAACTTGAAGAAAGATTAAAAAGAGGTGATAAAGGAATTAATCCAACTGATGAATTTTGTAAGGAACATGATATATTTTATTCAAATAATAGAACTCCAGAACAAAGATGGATAGCTGATAAAAAATGAGAAGATCAAGCTTTAAATCGTTTATTTTCAAAAGATGCTACTTTAAATGAAAGAGCTATGGATTTAGTTATTGCTCCTACAATGTGGGCTAAAAGAAAATTAGGATTTGGTCTAAATAGCTCTTCATTAATATATTCCGATGAATGAAATATTGAATTTTTTGAAAAAAATCATTTTATTAAAAAATTATTTTTTAAAAATTTATTCCTCCAAATTTTTTTAAAAATTATTTATTATTTTATATTTTTATGACCCCATGGTAAAGTATTTATTTTATCTTTTAATATGTATCTTTTTTCATCTTTTGAACTTAAAGCTAATTTATTCAAACTTATTGTGTATAATTCATGTTTATAACTTCCAATACAATTCATTTCTCTATACTCTTCTTTATCTTCAAATAAACATTTCTTAAAATTTTCCATTTTTATGTATCTATTTTTAGTATTTTCATCTAATTCATCTAATTTTATATTTTTGTTCATTAATAAACATTTTTTAATACCTTTACATTTTACTTCATTTTTATTATTTGAAAACATATAACTATAGCATTTAGATCTTAATACACAAAACTCTTCTAAAGGTATACCATTCAATTCATCTTTAAATTTTCCAATTACTTTTTTATTTTTATCATTATAACATTCATGATTCTTATCATAATCACTTGTATCAAATTCTTTTTGATTATTTTTTATTATTTCATAAGGATCTCTTCTCATTTCTAAAAAGAAACTATCTGTATCCATGTATAATAAATTAGCATCTGGATCATATTTTTTAATTTTATCATAATAGAATTGATACATTAATAATTTAGATAAATCTAAAACTGAAAATCCAATATAAATTGGTTTATCAAATTTAACCTTTTGTTTATGAAAATGTGTAGCAATACAATCATCATCAAATATTTTGAATCCTTTAAAATTAGATTTTTTAGAAAATTTGTATGACGATTCTTCATCACCTAATTTTATTTCTAATCTATTTCTTACATTCTCCATCGTTTTTCCAAATACACTGTTACACATAAGTTTATAAAAGTCCTTTTCAAAATCACTTTTACTTTTAGCTCTCATATTTGTATTAAAATTTATATATTTTTCCATAAAATTACTTTGTTTAAATTCTATAACTCTATTAATATTTTCTAAAATCATACCTTTCTCTAAATAATATTTTAGATTTATAATGTGAACAACATAATTATTTTTATCATAAAGAGTTGTACATAATCTTTTATTATAATGTTCAGGAGCTAAAGGTAAATCTTTATGATTATCATGCAATTCTTCTGGATATTTTAAATCTACTTCAAAAATATATCCAACATCATCATTTTCATCATCATTTTTAATTATATCTTCCCATTCATCCAAATTTCTAATATCTGAATTTATAAATTGTAAATCTTTATATGGTAATTTTTGTGATAAGGCCCAACCATATAAATTGTTCGCATCAATATAAAATAAATAATTTTGTTTTTTATTTGGATTATAATTTTTTATATATTTATTATTTGCTTTAGAATATCTAGTTATACATTGTGAAATACCACCTCTAATTCCTTTTTCAATCATTAAATACATGTTATAATCATGTATTAAATCTAGTTCTATTTTTGTAAGTTTTAACATTGCATCCCATGCTAATGATGGAGCTGTTAGATAATGAGCAGGATCTAATTTATAATTATTTATGCAACAATCTCTAAAATTTTCAAATATATCAGCTAATAATAATACATCTTGTATATTATATAAATCAGAATAATTTCCTAAATTTTTATTTTTTAATTTATTCCATACCATTTTATAATGTAAATAATCTTTTGTATGAGTTCGTTTTCAGGAGTTGGCACGCCTGAAGTGCTCTGTCAAAACAAATTCATATCGAGTCAGTTTTTAATACAATTTTAAGATAGTTAAAAGTTGAATGAGGTAGTTACTGTGATATAGGTAAGGTGTTCTTGTGTCTGTTGGTGTTGTTAAGTAGTGAAATATCGCACCAATCAATTCCGTCGTATTTGTTCTAACTCACTGTGGTTTGTTCGACATTAACCTAAAAGGGTATTTGGAATCTTGTATTCAATTTCATCAGTAGCTACAAGACGTCCTTGGACTTTGATTACCCTGGGATAAACTTGACGACACGAAAAATTAAAGCTTCAATTAGCTATCGTCTCTAAATTCAGACAACTCAATTAGTCTGACTCTCTGTAACTTTGATACATAGCAGACGACGCTGACAACTCAGCTTGTCGGTGGATTATTATATATCCTATTGGACGGACCAGTGTTTAGTCTCTTCACCTAGTGTCAAATAACTGTATTGTAAGAGCAACAACTGGCTTCAGTTTCCTCTTTTGTACTGGCTGTGTATCATAGACTGCTCAGGTCTTCCCATTGTTTGAACATAGATATAGGCCTGTGTATATATATATCAACTGATAAAGGCCTCCTGACTGAACTGCTTCAAATCCTGTTTTTCTACCCGAGCCAATAATCACAAATCAGTTGATAGCACAGTTTAGCGTCCTTACTGGTTGTCATGGCAACAATATTGTTTTGAAACGAGTGCTGTTTTAACGGATAGGGAGACGCGCTATTTTTCAAAGTTTCATAGTTTATTGGCGAACATTTACTTACGTTTAAGAGAATATTTGACTAGCATGAGATCTTACATATTTCTCATTACAATTCCCTTTCTGTGACCAATTTCCTTCTACCAGGAGCTTCCCATTCTCCCGCCTTGATTGCTCTCTAGGCTCTACAAAATCCTTTCTTGAATTTCCTGTTCCAAATTATATCTCCTTCATTTCTTCATAAAGCAACAGAAACAAAATGACCAGAACTCGGAGTGAATATGACAAAGCCAGTGGTCTGGCGCAGCAACACCTTAATGATATAAAGAACGACTTGATTAATCCAGAAGTGGCTGAGATTGCAATGACTGTCCATGGAATTATGTCAGGAATATGTGATAGATATTCCAGTGACGCAATCATTGATTTAATCCCAGAAATGACGACACTGTTGAATAGGTATGACGCTTGTATTAAAGTGAATAACGATTTGCAACAATGTCTCATGGATATGACTAAGGAAAATCAAGTATTAATGAGCTCTTTGGAATTGGAAAAAAATAGAAGAAAACTTGCTTTTGAAGAATCACTACAATGTGAAGAGATAGCAGAAGATGAAATAAAACAACTGAAAATGGAAATTTCAAGCTCAACTAAAAGTCAGCTATCATTGAAAAAGGAAATAGAGGACAGGGATGCGATTATTGCTCTTTTAAGATCTGACTGCGAGAAATTGTCTCTTGCAATTCAACCGGATATTAATGACAGAGAATTCGTTATACCTAAGTACTCTACCAGAGCAAAAAAGAGTGCTCCCAACACCCCAGTGCGAACTCAGAATAGATTTTCTATTTTAGAAGTACATGATCCACCGGATATTCTGCCTGTTGAGGAGGTAATTCAGAGTGAAGAGCTGGCTTCTACACCTAATCTAGAAAAACGTCCACAGAATAAAAGGTCTAGGTCTATGAACTTTCGTCTTTACTCTGATAGCCAGGGCAGGGATGTCTATAAGTACTTCAATGATGAGAACCACACATTCTTTGGTATGGTGAAACTGGGTGCTCGATTCAGAGATGTGGTTGATGGAACTCTCCAACCGAATGCCAATGACGTAAGTGTCTTCTTAGCTGGAACAAATGATGTTGCCCATAATGAAAGAAGAGAACTTCACACCTCTCTTCGGAGTAAGCTGCGGCAGCTGCAAAGTGGTCGATCCAGACACACGATTGTGTTCTCTGTGCCACACAGACATGATCTACCAACATGGTCAGCCATCAACAATGAAATTCACAGGGCTAACAAAGAAAATTTCAACTTATGTAAGCATTTTAGTAATGTAACTTTTATAAATATAAGTGATATTGGTCGAAGATTCCACACAAGAAATGGTCTGCATCTGAATTCTATAGGGAAAAAATATGTTTGTGATAGAATCCTGAGTGTGACAAACATGCTGGCTTCTGAAATGGAAAAAATGCCTGAGCCTTTACCTTTAAAGTATGACAGGGAATCTTTTTTAGGGTTGGGCTAGAGCCCAACGTTTTGAATCTGTCATGCAATGATTTGAGATTAGATGAAGCTAGTGCAAATTGTGTTACAAATTTAGTACAAGTTAATGTATGTAGTGAAGATAATGACAAGGATCTTGTGATAGCTACTTCTCCTTATCGTAAATATCAAGAAAAAAATCACTTAAACCATATTTCAATAATGCATCAGAATGTTCAGCACTTACCATCACGCCTTGATTTGTTGGGAATAAATTTAGAAGAGATAAAACCTGAGATACTAGCCCTATCAGAACACAAAATTGTGGAATCAGAAACAGAAATGCTGAATTTACCTAATTATTGCTTAAGCTCTAAATTTTCTAGAATCAATAGTATAGGTGGCGGGGTAATGATCTTAGTGCATAATAATATTGTTTCCAAATGTAAACCTGTAAACTTACCTGCAATTGCATCTATCACAACTGAAAAAGAATTTGAATGTTGCGTTTCGGAATTTTCACTAAACAATATCACATTTGTACTGGCATGCTTATATAGAACGCCTCAGCATTGTTATCTTGACCCGTTTCTAGAAAAGCTAGAGATCTTACTTGACATTTTATGTAAGAAATATAAATATGTTGTTTCAGCAGGAGACATAAATATTAATGTTTTAGAGAGAGATAATGTTTACAATAAGTTCATGAACGTTTTAAGAATGTTTAATATGAAATACAAGGTTGATTTTGCTACTAGAATTACTGCTACCTCCGAAACAGTGATAGATAACTTTATCACAAACATTAATGACAATAGTTTAACAATATCTGGTATAATTACCCATATATCAGATCACGACGCCCAACTTCTCGAAATCCTGAATGTGAATAGTTTTTTATTTAAACCAATTAGGAAACTGCGTCGGAATCTTAGTGAATGTTATGTAGACATGTTCTACAAACAGCTGCTATTTTTGAACTGGATAGAAGTTTTTCAATCTCCAGTTACTGAAAAATTTAATACTTTCATGTCGCTTTTCTCTTATTACTTTAACATAAACTTTCCAAAACTATTCAGAAATGAAAAAGAGTACAGTAGTAAAAAATTGTCTAGTGCTGAGGCAGTTTATAAAAAGAAGGAGCTGTTAGAGTTGGAAAACATATTCAGACAGTATAAATCAGAGGATGTGAAATTTCAACTTAAATCCAAAAGGAAAGCTTTGAAACTCATTATGCAAAAAGATAAGCAAAAATATTTTGACAAGAAAATTTTTGATGCAAAAAATAAGAATCGAGTAGCCTGGAAAATTATAAAAGATGAGATAGGAAAACAAAAAACTTGTAAACATTCAAATATAAGTATAATAAGTAATGAAACGAATACAACTGATCCTATGAGAGTAAGCAATATATTTAATGACTTTTTTGCTACAGCAGTGGACAATTTTGTGATACCAAATATTCCTGAAAATAATGATGAACCTGTATATTTACCAAACATTCAAAATTGCCAGCCATCTCCGAAATTCAAATTTAAAACAATTTTAGAATCTGAGTTGCAGGAAATTGTTATGAATTTTGAAAATAAACTCTCGACTGGACTGGATGACATACCAATTACAGTAGTAAAACAGATTCTGCCAGCTATAATTAAGCCATTATTACATATATAATGATCTTACTTCGCACATTAATGAATAATTGACGAAAGATTTTCATTTACTTTAGAAAATCGATTTTTAATGTCAATTATAATATAAATAATCTCAATAACTTAAACTGTACAAATATGAACATTCAATGATAGTTTGATAAACAACATTAGTAAATTATTAACAAGTCATATGGTTCATATGATTAGAAAGAAGAAGCGTGAATGTAGAGCAACCAGCTTCTTACATCTCCCCCCCTTGAACGAGAAACTTCCTCGAAGGTGTCAATTTGCTTGAGTGACAGATGATTGGTTCACTCCCATTGATTCCGCAGGCCACTTCATACATTGAGTTTGATATTCTTCTTATAATGGGGAACGGTCCACTTCTAACTTCATCTAATTTATTTCTATTCAACTTGTTCCCTTTTTCTATATACACTAGTTCTTTTTCCTTGAAACCATATATTCTTCTGTTCTTATCACATCTCAGTTTGTTCCGTTTGTGGTTTAAATTGGAATTTTTTATTGCTTCTTCTCTGTCTATTTGTAAGTTTCGTTTTTTCCTCAGTTGTGATGGTATTATTTCCAAATCCTCTCCCAATAGCAGATATCTTGGTGTAAATTTAGTAGTGCTATGGATTGTCTTGTTGTATTCTGATGTGCAACTTTCCGCTATTTTCGACCACGTCTGCGTTCTTCCTTCTGGACTATTCACTTTGCATCTAATACGATTCACCAATGTCTGGTTTAGCCGCTCATTAAGACCATTTGATTGTGGGCAATCTACCGATGTGAACACCATTGTAACACCTTTTTCGAGTAGGTAATCTCTAAACTTTTTTGATTTGATAGACGCATATTGATCAGCTAATAGGATCTTGACAGAATGGTTTTGTAAGATAGGATCTAGCAAACGAATGTATTCTTTAGTAGTTTGACCGCTAGAGCTTGAAGTGAATGCATATCTAGAGAAGTGATCGACCAATATGTGTAGGTATCGTTTTGTTGAGTTGTTTCCACCAAACCCTCCAACAGTATCTATCGACATGATCTCATACGGTTCACTAGCTGGACCCAATTGTGAAAGTAATCCTATTGAGCGACCTCTTCTTGTTTTATTCTTCTTACATATATGACACAAATCACAATAGCGCTTGACCATTTCATCCATGTTGGAAAAGTAGTAATGTGGACGTATGTGTAATAGTGTGTGGTGAGTTCCGATATGTCCTAGTTGAAAATGAATTTTCTCAATCAATTCTTTACCCTTTTCTTGAGAAAGGAAGATTCTTTTGTTTCCTTTCATACATTTGTAGAATATTTCCTCTTTATATTCAACATTCCTATTATTCATTATTGCTTCTTTGTTTTTTTCTTGATCATCTTTTATTTCTTGTATAGATATCAAATTCACAACTGTTAAAATGTCTTCATTTCCTTCAAAGTGCTCTAAAACTGGATTTCTTGATAAAGTATCTGCTTCAACATTTCCTTTTCCTGGGCTATATATCAATGTGAAATCATATTGCGATAGGTAGTATACAAGATCTCCCAATTCTTCATCGGTTCGTGCTTTCACTCTAAGATTCTCCAATGGTTTGTGGTCTGTGATCACTGTAAACTTCTGTCCTATCAACCAATATTGCCAATACATAATTGTCTCTTTTATAGCCATACATTCCAGATAAATAGCTTTTTTCTTCTTTTGAGCAGGGCTCAGTTTTTTTGAAAAATATGCTACTGGATGAAGCTCATTATTTTCTTTTGGTTGTTTTAGTTCTGCTCCAAATCCCTCTCCACTGGCATCGGTGAAAATGAATACTGGTTTTTCATAATCATAAATTTGTAATACGGGACTAGAACATAAGTATTTCTTCACGTTTTGGAAAGCTTTATCACATGTCTCTGACCAGATAAAAGGTATGTCCTTCCTCAGTAGATTGTGTAAAGGTTCTAGAACTTTCACTGCATTCTCTATGTATTTATAATAGAAATTTATTTTCCCCAAAAACTGGCGTACATTCTTCTTGGTTTTCGGTTGTGGGAAATTTTCAATTGCTTCGAGATTGTCATTGAGTGGACGGACTGAGTTATTTTCAATTATGTGTCCCAAATATTTAATTGAACTCCTTGCAAAGTTACATTTTTCCAATTTCAGCTTGAACCCTTCTTTATAAACCGCATCAAGTACGAGGTTTATATGTTTCAAGTGTTCCTCAAATGTCTTTGAAAATATTAAAATATCATCAATGTAGCAAGTACAAAAATCAGTCAACTTATTTTTTTGTAAAGTGTTACCCAATATTCTTTGAAAAATTGCAGGCGCGGTCTTCAAACCAAATGGTATCCGTAACCATTGATAATGGCCTTCGTGGGTCACAAATGCAGTTTTCATTCTGTCTTCTTTTTTTATTGGTATTGTCCAGAATGCTGAATTAACATCAAGTACTGTGTACCATTTACAATTACCAGCCTTCACTGTTATATCTTCTATTCTTGGGAATGGTTGTGGCTCTGGTATTACAATTTTGTTCAGTTCCCGGAAGTCAATACATAGCCGTGATTTTTTTTTTCTTCTCGTTTGAAGGCAAGTGTAACAGGAGATGCAAATGGTGAAGTTGAATATTCAATCAATCCTGCCTCTAAAAGTTTTGAAATTTGTTGTTCTATTTCTTTTTTATCTGGGATACACGTTCTGTATGGCTTCTTAATAATATATCTATCTTCTGAAAGTTTGATTTCTGCCTCTGCATGTTTTACCTCACCTACATCATATTTGTGTTTTGCAAATAGTGATTCATAACCTTCAATCAGCCTTGTTATTGTTTGTCTCTTTTCAGTATCAAGATAATTCAGATTGCTTTCCATATTCACAGAGAAGACAGATGACTCATAATTCAATCTTTCAACATCTGTTTTGTATCAACCTTCTGTAAAATTTCTAAATTTTCATTCTGTATCAATTTGAACTTTTTTATTGCATCCAATCCAAGAAGTAAGTCATAAGAGAAATTATTGTTCTTCACAACATATACATCTAATATTTCTTCGATTTTATTGATTTTCATTGGAATTTTGGCCCGGCGATTTGTAAAATTCACACCACTAATAGTTCGAAAAAGGTTATGGTCGTTCATAAGTTTTGTCTTCAGCTCATCAACAATTTTCTGATTTATTAGAGTGATATTTGAGCCACTGTCATAAACCCCTTTTACAATCTTCTTTTTATCAACTAGGCTTATTCAGTTTTTTGTGTTATCAACATCGAGTGTATTTTCCTCACAGGTTGTGAAATTCACTGTTTTATTTCTATTCCTACAGATCTCTGCAGGATGAAAGCGATTTGGTTTTCCCAAGGCTGTACATACAGAACAAGGAGTCTTCTTTCTTCTTATCTCTTCCATCTTTGTTGAGTCTTTTTTCTGGCTATTTATATGACTATGTCCGTTTGAGTTTGTGAATGAATCATATTTTTGAATCTCATTCATCAGATCTTCTGTGGTCTCGATATTTCCCTTATCTAATCTATTCTGAATATGAACTGGTAGTCCCACAACAATATGTGAGATTCTAGATTCATCTGTCATAGTTCTCTCACATTCAAGCAATAATCGTTCCTTCTTCAAAGCATAATCAAGCATAGATCCAAAATTTTCAATGTATTTGAATGAATATGCATATCTCACATTTGACCAGCCTTTATTAGAAAAAGTTTGGAGAAATGTTTTTGACCACAAATTCCAATTTTTCAATCCTAATTTATATTTGTTGGAAGTATACCAATCTTCAGAACTCCCTTCTAAAAATAGTCTTAAACATGTTATTTTTTCTTCATCGTTGTGGATATTGTAATGGATACATTCTTTCTCAAAATCTTCCAGCCAGAATTTTGCATTTTGTCCAATTTTCCCCGAGAATTTTTCCAAAACAAATTTCCTATCAATATCAATTGAAAATTCACTCTTACCTTTTTTCGGCATGTTGAACAAAAAAATCGATTTATAATGATCTTACTTTGCACATTAATGAATAATTGACGAAAGATTTTCATTTACTTTAGAAAATCGATTTTTAATGTCAATTATAATATAAATAATGTCAATAACTTAAACTGTACAAATATGAACATTCGATGATAGTTTGATAAACAACATTAGTAAATTATTAACAAGTCATATGGTTCATATGATTAGAAAGAAGAAGCGTGAATGTAGAGCAACCAGCTTCTTACACATATAATAAACTCCTCTCTAATTTCAGGCCAATTTCCCAACAATTTGAAGACAGCCAAAGTTATACCAATTTTTAAAAAAGGTAATTTGAAAGATCCTGCTTGTTACAGGCCAGTGGCACTATTATCTGTGTTTTCGAAAATATATGAGCATGTTGTATATATTCAGCTGATGGATTATCTAGAGACACATAATATACTAGATAAAGAACAGCATGGCTTCCGCTCTAGAAAATCTACTATCACTGCAGGAGTAGATTTTATTAGTACTGTGATTGATGCTATTGACAAAGGGGAAAAGGTTGTTGGCGCCTTTTTAGACTTAAGTCGTGCGTTTGACAGTGTGTGTCACGATACTCTGTTGAAAGAATTAGAGTCTATGGGAGTGCATGGTAAGGAGCTGAATTGGTTTTCATCTTTCTTAAAAGGCAGACAGCAGTTCGTTCAAATAGAGCATTTAGAAGAGTCTCAAAGATATAAATATAAAAATATCTATTGCTCCGACCTAAGATGCTTGAAGTATGGAGTTCCCCAAGGATCTATCTTAGGTCCTTTACTATTCCTGTGTTATGTTACAGGTATGCCTAGGATGGTCCAAGATAGAGCGTCTGTCTGTCTATATGCTGATGATGCAAATATAATATTCTCTGGTAGATCGGTTCAGGATGTAGAAATCTCATCTGCTATTGGAATAGCCTCTATTAATAATTATTTGAATTGCTATAATCTTATTTTGAACTCAAGTAAATCAATAGTTATCACATTTATGACAAAGCAGAATAGGAACCAAAATCTATATCCTAGGGTGACATTGAATAATGAAATTATAGCAACAAAAGAGAGTACAAAGTTTTTGGGATTATTAGTGGACTGTAATCTTACATGGGATAGTCATGTTTGCCATGTTATGAAAAAGATTTCCACAGGTCTCTATGCTCTAAGGCAGATGTCCAATGTTTGTGGTGTCCAGACATTGAAGTCGGTATACCATGCTGTGATTCATTCACATTTGGCGTATGGACTTTGTATCTATGGCAGTACAACCAAAAAGAATTTGGACAAGATACTCAAGCAGCAAAAGAGAGCTATCAGAATAATCCTCAAGCTTGAAAGATGTGATTCAGTACGATTGTTTTTCTTGCAGCTTGGGATTATAACAGTGTATGGGCAGTATATATATGATGTCATCATGTTTTTTAGAAAGACTTATACTGAAATAAGAAACCAGACTCACAGCTACTTTACCCGTTATGACAGAATAGTTGAAAGACATAGATTATACCTATTCGAGAGGAAAACCGTTTTTAAGGGAAGATCATTTTTTTCAAAATTGCCAAACGATTTGAAAATTTTAGAAGATGTTAAAAGGTTTGGTATTGAGTTAAAGGAATATTTGGTAAGATTATCCCTGTACTCGTTACAGGAGTTTTTATAAATTTTATGTGTATGACATTTGTTTGTAACTAGTATTTAGGCTATATTCCTTAGTATTCTGTGACACTATTCATATGTATTTTTACATGTTTATGAATGAAGATTTTTTCAATTCAATTCAATTCAATATTTATACCTTCATGATTTAAACAACTATAAAACTTATCTTGTTCTAAAATTTTATTATATTCTAATTTTTCAAAATCATCAATAAACTCATATGGAAATATTCCTTTACCACTTAAAATATTAAAAATTTGATCTTCATCATTATCTTCTCTTTTAATAATCTCATTTAAAACTTTTCCATTTTTTATAAAATTATTTATATGCTTACAATCTTCTTTTTTTAGTGATTTTGCTAATTTTTCAATTGATGAAGCCATAAATCTGAATGTATCAACAAATGAAAATTTTATATTTTTTCTTGGTTTATTATTTTCACCAAATTCATAACAATATCCTGATTTGACTGAATAATTAATATATTTTTCATCAGTATTAGCTATAAGATCTACCTTTTTATATTTTTTAGATAACTCTCTTATATATAAATGAGTATCATATCCACTCATATTATGACAATAAATAGGTATAGTTTGTGGAAGTTTAAAATTCAAATTACAAATTGAATGAGCTGCACCTATATATTTTCCACTTAAATGACAATGATCTCTTACTTTTTCATAATTTATATTATCATTAAAAGGTTTTTCACAAATATGACAAATTTTAGTTTTTTGAAATTCTATTTCTTCATATTTAGTCAATTCCATTGGAATTTGATTTTCAGAATTATATTTGTATGCTATTTTTTTAGCAATTTTTTCTAAATTTTCAAATAAATATTCTGGATTTTTTTCTAATTCATCTTCATTTTTAGCTCTATAACAAATTGGTTTAAAAAATATATTTTCTGCTCTATTAACTAAATAAATTGTAAAACAATATGGAATATGTTTTTGAATTTTAGTTATAGAAGAATTATTTGGATTATTTTTACAATGATCAATTTTTTGTAATATACTTTCAAAATCTAAATAAATTACAAATGGATGTTCAATTTTTTTATTATAATTTTTAAAATAAACTGTTGATCCTTCTTGTGGCATAATAGGTTTAACCGCTTCATGATTTTTACAAATTTCTAAATGTTCATTCAATTTATATTCTGAATGAAAATGTGATAAACATCTTCTACAAACAAAAATATTACCATTATGGTTTGATATTTGTTTACTTACTAATCTACTCATATCAGTTATTAGACAATAATGAGAATTGTTATCTTTTTTAAAATATAATAAATTAACTTCCAATTCAGAATCATGAATTTCAGAAATTTGTAATGGTATTATGTTTTCATTATCAGTATCAAGTGTATAAATATTGATTGAAATTCTAGGATAATCATTATATTTTTTAAAAGTCTTTTTTTCAAATAGTTTAATATCTTTTAATGATAATGGAAATTCTAATTCACTAAAAATATCATCATATATATTTTTTTCATATTGTTTAGTTCTATGTGGATCTTCTGATTTATTTTTATTGAAAATATCTATTGCACATCTAATTGAATAAATAAAACAATAATTATCTTCATTTTTAAAATTAATACATGCTTTTTTATTTTTTATTTTTTCTGGTAAATCAATATATGATCCTGCATTTAATGAATTGTTTTTATTTAATTTTAAAATTAATTTATCATAACTAACTAATGACCATCCAGATCCTGCATTAGGTTGATATTGTGATTCTCTTAAAATAGTTTTCTCAAATTGTTTATCAATAAATTCATTTATTTCTAGAATATGATCTGTTATTACTGGAAAAAATTTTATGGTTTTTTGAATTGTATTATCTGTTGGAGAATTTCTTTCATAAGTACAACCTAGATTCAATTGACCTTTCATACTTTTATGAATTTTAAATTTTTCTTCAATTATTGATGTTAAATCTTTTCTACAAATTTCTAAATAATTTTTAATATTATTACTTCCAGGAGGAACTTTAAGTATATACTTATTGAATAAATCATTCTTAGAATATATATTTTTAATATCCACTATATAATTATTTGATGATTCATTTAAATTTTTAGCTAATTCTTTTATTAAATATTTCTTTGATTTATTATTTGTTTTAATATTATTTTTTTCAGCTAATTTTTTAATATAATTTATATTTCTTAACCTTAAAATTTTTGGATATTTTTTAATTTTTTCCAATCTATTAATTAGTTGTTCTCTACTTAAATTATTTAAATTATTAACATCATATTTCTTTCCAATATATTTAAGTTTTTCAAAATTTAATGTTTGATAATCATCTTCATTGATTTTAAAACCCTCTTTAATTTTTAATAATGCTTTTTCATTTAATCTATCATAATCATGAATATGATTCATTTCAGCTCATTTCTTTAATTCTAAGAATTTTTTATATTTTATAGATGAATTAACTTGATGCTTTTTAGATTTTAAATGTCTATTAAAATTATAATTAATTGTAAAATTAACATCACAAATTTTACAATAGATTTTATTTTGATCACTCATGATTTTCAGTTCCTATTTATAAGAGAAAAATTTAAGGTATTTGAAAAAATTATTCTGTTATAATTTCTTGATAAATATTCTTTAAAAATGATAAATCTTAAGAATATTATTTGAATAATGTGAATTAATTTGCTACTTCCCTTTGATCACAAGCACTTGACACTAACACTGTTGAAAACGTTTTGAGCTAGATGAAAGTATGTTTTCCTTGTTCACTTCCTATCTTATCATAATTTACGTCATCTGACCTTTCATAATATGATGCAACTATTCTATATTATGTGACAGAAAAAATGTTGAATAAAACTCATCTAATTTGTTATCATATGAAATGTATTTTAAATAATAATTAAAATGTTATGATTCAATTTCATTGAAAAATTATTTGTATTAAAAAATTTATCATGATTCTCAATTATTAAATTTCAATGATATTTTCCAATTTTTGTTGAAAAATAAGTCACTCCAAAAAATTTTTCTGATACTTAACAGTGATTTTTTAGACTTATTTTTGATTATGAAATTTTGAGTTATTTATGAATAATTCATTGAAAGAATGACATTTTCTCTTAGAATGTAATGAATTTTATTGAAAATGAGTAAAAATGAGTTATTTTTAATGATTTGAAAAAGCATATCATCCACTCCACAAGTGCTCTAGCTCTCTCATCATACTATCTACTTACACCCAGTAGGAATAAGGAAAGAGTTACTTTCTGTATTTGATTTGGCCATAGATATGCTTTGATGTATGTATAATAATTTAAAAATAAAGAAAATTATTGTGACATTGACCTCTCCCCCCTTCGCCGCATTGCTCTCTCATTTTTTCTTTCCTGCTAAACGAGTGGAGGAGGAGGATAAAGGAGGAGGGGGAGGAGGAGGAGGACGAAGGAGGAGGAGGAGAACAGAGGACAATTTTTGTCCTCGGAGGGGAGGATTTTTGTCCTCGGAGGGGAGGATTTTTGTCCTCGGAGGGGAGGAGGAGAAGAACGGAGGACAAAGGAGGAGGAAGGAGGACACAGCAAATCAAAGGTTAGTTAGTTATTTGATTGGTGTGTGCTCATGTGATAGGGAGGTGGAGTGGGGGTCGTTGAAACAGCCTTCGTTGAAAGCATAGCAAGGTGATTTCTTACCTATATGATAAATTACAAGAAATGTGGGCTGCACATAGGTAATTTCCGGTTTCATGCGTGTGGTGATGACATTCAATATCGGTGTCTAAGAACGGTTCGGCACAAAGCCCACAGTTTTCCAAATTTTGAAATTCACGCTCTTGACTTTCGGATAAATGTTGCATCAGAATTTCATGTTTCATATCCTCATATAGGTAAGAAATCACCTTGCTATGCTTTCAACGAAGGCTGTTTCAACGACCCACACTCATCCTACCCCTGTCACATGATCACACACCATATCACATGACCAGTCTTTGTCAGCATCCAAATCTTGTTTCAATAAGTCTGTATGACTTCATTTCTCAACTATCTTACTATAAATACCACTGCATTGATCTGTATTCGTTCAGTTCGATAGTGTCAACGGTGAAGTAAACATGGATACTTCTAAGGTGTTCAATGTGCCTATGCTCTGTGGTAATAAAATCAAGCCTACCAATGAGCGGTTTGGTTTGTGGCTTCTATCAGAAAACTTGTGCAATGACAACCTTGTGACAGACATTGGAAATATTGATTACACTGCTGGGGAAGAACTGTTTGTGCAGGATGACTCAAATCTTGTGCCTATTACAGAACCTTTTTGTGACAATATAATGCTTGTGGAAATCTGTGCTTTGGATGATTGTGAGGCAATGGATAAGAGACGTTTTGTTCTAAAAAAGGATATATGTGGTGCATTCAACTTATATTTGACAGGCAAATTCTCTAATATGGTGTCAGCTAAACATGGAGTCAAAGCAAAGCTACCTTACCTATTGGACAGTGGAGGTGGTATGTCTCAAAAGATTCTACAAGTGCTTGGCAATGACAATTACAACGAAGCGAAACAAAAATACCAGGAACCAGTGGAGATACCTTACAAAGTGGAGCTTGCAGATGTCCCAATTGCTACATTGATAGAAGAACTACCGAGATTATTGGAGCAGCTGAGGAAGGAGCACTTCTATCTACTAGACTTGGACATAGAACAGGACTTTGCTGGAATATTCAACAAGAATGGAATGTGTGACTTTCAAACTACAAATCATTGTTTCTGCTTTCAAGGAGAATATAAAGAAGACTATAATGTGATAGTAGATAACAATAAAACTGTTGGGATTGATTGCTTGACTTGGGTTAATAGTAATGTGAGGGTGGAAATTTATAATAAGTTCGTATGTCAAATCACAAGCCATGGTGTAAATAAGCAGTTAGGTAACCATATTGTAGACTTTATTGCCTGTCCAGATACAAGATTACGGGAAACCTTTACCTCTGATGCAGCTAAAATGCATGGTATTACACGTTTGGAAGCTACAATCTATAACTATAGTTCGACAAATAGAGACAATAGCAAAATCTTTGACCCTATTCAAGATAGCTTGTCACTCTTGAATGATAGTAGAAATTATTTCCAAAATGCTCCAATTTATTCTGTGTCCTTGGCTGAAATGTGGAGAAAACTGATAGATAATTTAAAAAATAGTTGTTGTTTGGTCTATAATGATCTACTACAGTATGTTTACTGGGGTAATAGCAATACCAAGAAATTGACTGGAGTACGAGTAAAGCTCCCCACTGACCCACAACATAGAAATAAAATAATTTCTTATCTTATTTCTGCATTCAGTTTCAATTTACTACCTATAAATTATGTAGAAATTTTTGAGGATCCATCAAACAAAAATAATATCAGTTTCTCACAAAAGTGTTATATTAAGAGTGGTGAGACATATTTCTCCAAGTCAACCACAGTTTTCTCTACCATATCCAAAGTTGTTGACCTAGATGAGTTGGGCCTTGTAGCAACAGGTAACTTGATACCACAAGTCTTAAGAAAATGAGCAAACATAACTTGTAAGCTTCTCCCATACCCTGTTAAAGAGATACAGCCCTTGTCTCCTATCACAGTGCTATCAGCCAAGAAGCGTAAGCTAGAACTGGATGAAATTGATCTAAAACGGAGGAAAATTGAGTTTTTTGAAGCCACACAGTCATTTAGGGAACAGCATAAGCAGCTAGCAGAATTTGAGAAAGAAATAGAAAATCTGAGAGAGGAACTTGAGCCATATTTCCATTCACATTGGCAAAATTTTGATCTAAGTGGAGTGTACAATGTGACTGCATTTACTGTGAATAATACTGGGAAATTCCCATATGTAGGTGTACTGGGGGAGAAAGATGATTTGAAAAATGTTTACTTTGTAAAGGGGTGCTATAAAAATGTTTTTATTAATGCATACAAAGCTATCGAAACTCTCAAGAAAGAGGGTTATTTTGTAATCCCTTACACTGACAAAAAAGAAATAATTTGTCTACCAAGGGAAGAGAAAATTTGTGTAATTACAGTCAATGGTATGACAAGCTATAATGGTCATACATTTCCAAAAATACAAAATCTAAAATTTTTGTCAGATGTATGGAAAAACTTGGAAGACACCCCATTCACACAAAAAGAAGTGGAGCAGTATAATAACATCACAATGCTGGAAATTAAAGGGAAAGTAAAAGTAGGACAGTGCAAAAGATTAGAAGAGTTACCAGAAGGTACAGAGTTGGTCATTATTGCAATAAAAGAAGTGTACAATAGAAACAATACTCGGTATATTCTACAGTTTGAAAATCTGGAAGCATTGTATGTGTCAAACTATTGGTTAGAGAAAGAATTTGAAAAGCCAAACATAGATTTGAATTATAAAATTAGAATCAAGCTAGATGTTTTTAAATATACACCCAGTAGGAATAAGGAAAGAGTTACTTTCTGTATTTGATTTGGCCATAGATATGCTTTAATGTATGTATAATAATTTAAAAATAAAGAAAATTATTGTGACATTGAGTGTTGACACTGACCTCTCCCCCCTTCTCCGCATTCCTCTCTCATTTTTTCTTTCCTGCTAAACGAGTGGAGGAGGAGGATAGAGGTGGAGGAGGAGGAGGAGGACAAAGGAGGAGGAGGAGAACGGAGGACAATTTTTATCCTCGGAGGGGAGGATTTTTGTCCTCGGAGGGGAGGAGGAGAAGAACGGAGGACAAAGGAGGAGGAAGGAGGACACAGCAAATCAATGGTTAGTTAGTTATTTGATTGGTGTGTGCTCATGTGATAGGGAGGTGGAGTGGGGGTCATTGAAAGAGCCTTCATTGAAAGCATAGCAAGGTGATTTCTTACCTATATGAAGATTTTCAAAGAATAATTTTAAATTTGAAACAGGAACTCGTCTTATTGAGGTTACTGACAGACCTAAATTGTGTTGAGTCTGCAACTGGAACAAGCGTTAGTGTGAAAATTACAAAACTGAAATGGAGAATGCCCTACATAACTTTAGAAGATCACTTGAGACTGAAAATTTTTAGACTGCTCGATGCTGACACTCCACTGAAATTAGGTTTCCGGCATTGGGAAATTTGTGAATTACCAAATTTGCAAAATTTACTTAACCATTCTTGGGCAGTTCACACCACATCGATTTTTGATAGTCCAAAATATGTTATAATTGCATTTTAAACCGATCATAAGAATAAAATTAAAAAATCAATATCTAATTTCGATAGCTGTGGTATTTACAATGTTAAAGTATATTTGAACAGCGAGTATTATCCATATGAAAATCTGCTAGGTAAAAAGGAACTATTATACCGGATGTTTTTGGATTTCGCTCCCTCGTATTATAATCATTCAATCAATAGCAAACTCGGAACAGAAATTGACTTTAAGACATTTTGTGATTCAACACCGCTGGTTGTTGTGGATTGTTCACACCAATCAAGTCATTTGAAATCTTTGACAGATGTTCGTATTGAAATGGAATTTAATAGTGCAGTACCTGCAAATACTTCCGCCTATTGTGTTTTAATTAGCGATCGTGTGATGGAGTACACACCTCTGATGAGCATGGTGAAAGAAGTTCAGTAATTTTATTGATAGAGTGCACTGCGTGCAATATTATATAAGGTGTGCACTCTGACAAATTTGGTTCATTATCAGTTTCACCTTTGAACAGGTAACATCTAAAATGTCCTATTCTTTGTGTTCTGATATTTTGGAGAGTAAGAACAAAGTGCAAACTCAGTCTATTGGTATCCAGTGTGATCTTGATTCTGATAGTTGGTGCTGGAATTTAATGAATGCAAATTTTTTATGTACAGTAGGCCTATGAAGTAGCTGATAGAATCTAATCAATAGCCCAGTCAATGAAGGTTCGAAAAAGCAATTTCGATCTGAAAATTAAATAAAAGCTCAATTCCTCACAATCGATAGACCCCTCCCAGAGGATCATTTTATGATAAAATTTAGTGCTCCTTTCCTCTGTGGTATGATGAAGAGAGTAAGCCATGCCCTGCCACGTCGGCTGCTTCCCCTTCCACAGCATCAAATCGAATCGCAAATACATAACAATACACATCAATGGATTTGCAATGAAATTGATGTCATTAATGATTTGGCTCATTTTTCTTCAAAATCATTTGCTTCAAAGTAAATCAGAGAAAACAGATAAATCAAATTGAAAAACCCCTAAATCTTATCATAAATATTATTTTATCAAGGGAACTGTTTGTTTTATTGAGATAATGAATACGACTAATATTGTAGTCGATAATGTAACAAATCGAATGACATATGATAGATCTTAACCCGATTAATGGTTAAAGAGATAATTTCCTGTGTACTGTTTACTGTGGAGAAGATACTGAGCCATGCTGTACCGCCACAGTATACATACAGTACGGAAACTTGGCTAGTACCCTGACGCTAAAATCCGCCATCTTGTTAGGAAGCGCCGCATTGTAATAGTATTGATGGTAGGTTCGGATCACTCTAATGATCCGGATCAATTGATCTGGTTCACTGCTATGAGCCAATCAGAAGACCAGGATTGGAACTTCCCAAGGTCACGTGACGTGTTTAGTATTGGCGTCATGTAAAAAGCATTGGTTAGATAGGCGATTGATTACAAGTTTCCATTCTGTATATTCTGTGGTACCGCGTAGGCTGTTTCCCCTTCCACGGCATCAAATCAAATTGCAAATACGTAACAAAATACATCAGTGTATTCGCAATGGAAGTGGCTACATTAATTATAGGATTCATTTTTCTTTTAAATAACTTGCTTCGAAGCTAATCAGAGAAAACAAAAAAAAAAAAAATAAAATCCTCCTAAATTTTTACATTTGTATTATTTTATCAAGAAAACTGTTCGTTTTATTGGAAAAATGAAGAGATCTGATATTGTAGTCCATAATGTAAATAATCGAATGACATATAATAAAACTCTTCCCGATTAATGGTTACTGCATTTTTCAACTTTGAGGGTGGCTAGGGGTGAAAGCTCCAGGGGGATTTCTTGGGACTTTTGGGAGAATGACCCTCTGGGAGGGTCCTATCAATGGTGAGAGATTCAGCTTTTATTTAATTTTCGGATCGAAAAAACCTTTATTACTGGGCTATTTAAAAGTTTGGTCATTTAAAAAGTTTGAAAACTCATCAAATCATAACTTGGAATTCCACTATCACACTGAGATCTGTTAGATGACCTTGTGTATTATTCATGTAAGGCAGTAATATGAGATCCATTTGCAAATTCACCGCTCATTGAGATCCGATGGGTGAACTTGTGTAGTACAGTGAGATCCTATAGGGGAGGTGTTAGCGCGGGCAATTCAAATGTATGCTGCAGGAATTCGAAAAATATCAAACTTTGTAAGACAAGAATCATGCCAAAATGTGGGAATAATTATTGTGAAGTATGTTACAGTGACAGTAACAGTAGTGAGAGAGAGAGAGAGTGAGTGGTATAAATGGATTTCTTGTACCCAGAAAAAGGCAGTTGGTACTGTATAAAATAAAGTTGCTCTCTAAAGAACTATACTCTTATTATTATTACTAATTGATCGAATTCACTAATTAACGCCACATAATGTAAGACTTCAACTGCAGTGAATTTTGGCAACTAAATAAATAATGGAAGGAGGGATTAAATAAATGCTGATCTACAAAAATGTAGTCTACAATTCATGTAAGAAATTTACTTTTTCATAGAGAAGCATTCATTGAATTTCCCTCCTTGACAATACTTATCTAGTTACCAATATTCACTGCAGTAAAATTATTCTGAATACTGTATTACGTGGCATTAGTTAGTGAAGTTATTCAATGTATGAAATAGTATTTGTACAGAAAATACATAAGTATACTGAGAATAGTGATAAATACCTACTTTTGAAAAAACAATCAGAAACACATAAAATGGAATAGAGAATGCAAATTATTTATTATTTTTCGCTCAATTCAAGCAGTGGCTTCATTTTGATGAGACTGTCATCTTTACAGTAGTCAGAGAAAATCCTGTGTTATTTGTTATTTTAAAATGAGTAATGATGAGGCTAGGATGTTGGTTCTTCAATGACTTAGATAAAGAAGGTAACTTAGAAGAAGAAGAAGAAGAAGAAGAAGAAGAAGAAGAAAAATAAAAAGAAGAAGAAGAAGAAAAATACATATACAGTGGAACCGCAATATAATATACCCCGTTCACCGTTATAGTACACTCCCTGTTATAGTAGGCTACATTTTTTACTGCACTCCCTTGAAACATCCATATTTAGCTGAATGTTAGATTAGATTCCTACAAAGTTAATTATTTTTGCTTAGGGGCGATTGCTGAGATCGGGTCTGGCTAACCCCGGCGCAAGCGCAACGTTGGTCTAGCGCAACTTTGGTCTCGGCTAAAAAATCGGTTTGCTGAGATCGAGTTTAGCTGTCGGTTATCTCTTGGCTGAGAGCAACTTTGATCTGCGGGTTTAGCCAGACCGACGCTCAAGTTTAGCCAGACCGAGGAGCAACTGAAGGAATCCATGGGGAATTATTGTCACAATGTTGGCAACAGCCATCTCGAATGCTACTTTGGCTCTCACACGCTGTCTTTGTGTATTGCTTTTGCACTCTCTCACTCACACTCACTCACTCTCCCATCATCCTTTCTTGTTTTTTCTTCTTGTTCCCTCTCTCTCTCTCTCTCTCTCATTAAGATAATTTGTAAAACTGTAATTATTATTGTAACCATGTTACCATAGGCGACAAGCCTAGTAACAATTGAAAAATAATATCTATCAATCTATCTATCTATCTCTCTCTCTCTCTCTCTCTCTCTCTGGAAGAAGAAAAAAATCAATCAATCTCTCTCTCTTTCCCCCTCTTACTCCCATTTTCTCTCTTTTTCAGTCTCGATCCTTTCTTGACCATCATCATAATGATCATCTGCGATTAGATAATCTTCTAAACTATTTCAAATGTCATTATACAGTGAACACATGAACAACTCCTCACCTTTTTGGTGTTCATTTCGAACTCATTTTCATTTATTTCAGAAATTTATTTTTTACTAGCGTATTGTCCAGCTAGGAATTTAATGTAATATTTTTTCATTGCTAAAAAATAATAACTATCGCCGCAACACTATGTACAATGCGACATGATGCTGAAGTACTCACATAAATCGCCAGTCTCTCTGTGGACTAGCATCAGCAAAAAATTTGAGAGCAATCAGCACTTCTCTTTAATTTTAAATTCGGACACCGCACTGGCCGAATTGAGGTATTGGTTAGTAATAATCAAAATATTAAAGATAATCCATTATTCACTACATCCACTCACAAAATCACTTCCACAGCAAGGATCACGCAAACGAAGGGTCACTCATCACCATCTGGACTCAACTTAATAGTTCAATTATGCAATGCAGACTATTTCTGCATCCCGTGATGATGCAAGCAAACGCAGCTGCCTCCAATTAGCAACACTCAACCCCACATAGATATCATCATCTCACACTCTCTTACAATTACAACGTATTTAATACAGTTCTCCTTCATTACTGATGTAGGTGCAGTTTCATATTATGTTCAAACCAATTATATCCATTTAATCAATACTAATTAATTGATACTATCGTAGCCCAGATTTGTAGAAGGTAATCGACCACTGATAGAAATTGAGTCAAAGGAATTGGCTTCCAATTTAATATTTTTTCAGACATTGTTTCAACCAAAAAATATTTAATATAAGTGTTGAGAGAACGATGATAGAATTATGGGCTACACAGTGAATGGGCTAGTGCGTACTGCCAGAGACAAATAAATAGGTAACTTTCAAACAGTATCTTCACTCTATGGAACTGCGTATAGCAAATACTTCAGAAAGATCTTTTTGAAGTCAGTTTTGTTTTTACCATCTTTAACAATTGAAAGTTCAATATAAAATGTATTGATAATTGTTGATTCAGTTTCATGCATGAATATGAATAGATCATGTATGTAAATCAGTTCATGTGATTGAAACGTAGTTCCCTTAACCAATGCTCCAGCACCTTTATTTTAGTATGGTACCCACAGAATGTCCCAGTTATGCTATGATTAAAGAGTAGTTTACTCCGGGGACAGGAGGATATAAAAATCTCCAGTAATATCTGGGAACATGGATATATCCCTCCCACCAGTATATTTTTTTTGCACTTGAGTAAAAATCATGAAAATCATAGGTTTGAAGACTATTTATGAAACAATTGAATGACTAATAAAATTATATTCCCATTCTATTTGTTATATGAACTGAAATATCATAGGCCTATGATATATTATTTTCTATGAAAAATCGAATAATAATAATAAGCTCACTGAACATAAAGGAACTTCATTATTAGGATGTAGATTTTCTAGAAGAAATTGCTGGAAATCACACCAAATTGAGGGTATTTTTCTAAAATTTTCCGGCGGAGGCCCCTCGGACCTCCTTCTCGTGAGAGGTATAGAATTTTCTTGTTGTTTGAAGGTATTTTCATTTTCACTATCTTATGTTATAATATTTTGAAAATCAGTAGAAGAACATTTCAAATATATGACTTTATGGGTAATGAAATTGTTCAGAATTCAAAGACGAACCCCAATTTGACACTGGTTTTTGATAAAATCGAAACAATAGCAAGTTAAAAGCTTAATCCCGAACTTAAACCTGCCTCCTAGCAGGTCTAAGTTGGAGTCTAAAATCATCATTTTTGCTCCCGAGATTATCACATTTTAGCCTGATCCCGATCTCAGCAATCCACCGAGATTATCTTTTAAACCCGAGTTGATCTACGCTTGAACTCAGCAATCCACCGAGATTAATTTTTAGCCTAGACTGGAACTCAGCAAACCGATTTTTAGACCGCAGGTTTTTCCCTGCGATAATTGCCGGTCGGCCAACTTTTGCGCTCGAGCGTGGTTAATCCCGAACTCAGCAAACCGATTTTTGATCTGCGGCGCAAAAACCGGTTTTTAGCCGAGCGCAAGAGATAATCCCGATCTCAGCAATCGCCCCTTAGAGTATTATTGTTTTACATACCTCTCATGAGATGTCCACTGGGTAAAATATCCTGCTGTTGGAAATGCTGCTCGCATATCTCCTTTTTACCAAGTGATTTTGGAGATAATTCTATCAGTTCTGGATTCCCTGAGAAATTTAAAACATTTCTGGAATAAAGATTGTATTTTATTCAATGAGAAATCACTTAGAACTTGGATTAGCTACTTCAAACCAATGTCAACATGATGCTATTACTTTTATCTAAACACATGATCGACTTCTCTATTTTATTTTCTGAATAGAAAGTTTTATCAATTATTGCAATAAAGTTTCAACAATCAATTAAGTTTTCCAATGTTTAAAAAATATTACTATTCTAGGGCCAGGTTGCACAAACATATATTATGCAATTTGACCGTGATTAGGTGCCGATTAATGACGTCTTCTGCTTCTCTAGATGGCTCCAGTATATAGCATTCTTCAACTGTCATTTTATCTTATCTCATGAAACAGGTATAAGTAGACCTTTCAAGTACAATACCGCATTTCAACATGCTTGTGCTAACGATGCTTCATTTCTTAAAGAATCTATAAGGAAAATGTATGAAAAAATTAGATACTCGTCAAATGTATGTTATCTCCTTATCCAAAAGTTGAAAATTTTCTTTCAACTTTCAAAAGTGAAGCTCTATTCATGAATATTGTTCAATATAGACTATAGGCTATATTTTACATTGAATTGATTAATAAATACCCAATAAAAATGAAACTCACCTGAGTTGATCACCCAGATCTTTGCTGTGTCAGTATCCCATGGAAAGGAGAACATTTTCAATCCTTTTACTTTTGCGCGACTGTTGGAACATTATCTAAATGAGCATCTATTTCAAAGAGTGTTCAAATTCTGGGAAGCCTACATAATTAAAGTTAAAAAATCTTTGAAATTCAATGACTAAGCTATAATAACTAACTCCTAAGATTATACAGAAAGTTTATATATGATAATTAGCACTACTTCATTTTTTACTTTCCTTGCCCTATTATATTAAGGAAAGTATTGCTTTCCGAAAAAATAAAGGTACCCCAATTTCTAAATTTCTATACGTTTCATGGTCCCCTGAGTCCAAAAAAGTGGTTCGTTTGTGTGTGTGTGTGTGTGTGTGTGTGTGTGTGTGTGTGTGTTGTGTGTGTGTGTGTGTGTGTGTGTGTGTGTGGTGTGTGTGTGTGTGTGACATAGATCTAAGTTATTTTCGTAGCTGAACAAAAAAATTTCTCATGACTTTGCTGTGCAATGAGCTGTTAAAAATTGCAACATTTTTGGGGGGCCCCAGCTTCCTCAGGGGGGAAAATTAAAAAAAAATCCTTTCTTAGTGGATGTCTTGAGGCTACCATAAACAAGTTGTGCAAAAATAAAAGTTTTTAGGCTCGGTAGTTTGGGCTGTGGTGTGATTTCAGTATGTTGGGACTTAGGAAGAGGATGAGGAGGAGGAGGAGGAGGAGGAGGAGGAGGAGGAGGAGGAGCTGAAGAAGAAGATGAAGAGAAATAATAATAGTAATAAGAAGAAGAAGAAGAAGAAGAAGAAGAAGAAGGAGAAGAAGAGAAGAAGATAGATTAAATTTTGATTTAGCGATTAAAAATAAAAGCTGAAAGATGTCTTTATTGAGAAAACATAACAGCTGTTTTGAGTTTCATAGTAGCACAGATCATTGAGTTCAAACACACAGTTCTAATTCCCTACATGAAGTAGTGGATTATTATTTTATTAACCGAGCGAAGTGAGGTCTAAGATTCAAGTCGACGGTTTGGCATTTCTCTTAATGTTTGAATGTTTAAATATTCAAATGATTTCATGTTCAAATGTTTAAATGCATGATTGAATGTGTGATATGCGTGATTGAAATGTCGATTATATATGCTAATGATATGCGTGATCAATTAATCTGTCAGTTATGATTTTATTGTACACGCACATGGAAGAGTATGCTGAACTGATTATTTGGTCAATAAAAATAATAGGATGGTCTGGATTTGGGGATTGTTTGTATGGGTTATGGATTTTGAGGTGTGCATCCAGCTAAAGTTTGTCATGAGATGCATCAACTATTTGGCGGTACAAAGTTCGCCGGGCCAGCTAGTAATAAATATATTACTTCATCCCACAAGTGGAGAACAGACACATTCCTACTAAAAGGAATTTCAATTTATTTTTTTTATTAATGATAAGGACCTATAAACTTAATTTTTCAATTCAAAACTTTCAATTGAATTTAAAATTAAATTTATTTATGAATTATTCAGTATTCAAATATAACTACTCAACAACTTTTAGAGAGCGCCAGAAAATTCAACCCCTAAAGCCGAGAAGGGAGACTGAAGGATGCCGGAAGCAAAGGCCTGCTGCGGCTGAACTACGAATAGAATGAGCGCAAACATTGAACATCAGTGGACAGAATCGACTTGGAAAATATTATAATATAAAAGCATTCATCTTGTGACTTGGCAAGCATCCAAGTATTATGCGATGATTGTAAGCGAAGGAGCACTGAAGTGCCTGTGCATGTGTTAGTGCTAAGGTGGCGGGAGTGTGTCAACTGTCTGCACTGTATAATAATATTATGCGATCAAAATCTGCACACAAGCGCGCTCTATCGAGAATCTCGAGAATCTAGCCGTCAGAGTTTCCTAGTCTATGCTATGGGCTTCTACATTCAGTTGGGCGCAGTTCAACACATTGTGAGCGCAATCAGTAGATCCCGATTTTGATCCTATCATTCGCGACAAACTATAAAACCTTTCTACCAAATAGGAATCGACCATTTAGGAATCGGTCAGTTGGGAAAATCATATTTTTCGTCGCAAAAGATCGAAAATTGGAGAATCCCAAATGGTAGAATTGAAACTTGTACTTTCCCAAATGGTCGAATCCCAAATGATCGAAAAGTTTTAATAGTTATCTCATTTGGCTGAAAATATCAACTGTCGCAAAAGGTCGAAAATTTGATTTTCCCATCTGACCGATTCTCAAACAGTCGAATCCCATTTGATAGGAAAATGTTGTAGTTTGTCGCAATTGATCGAATCTCATCGGCTAGATGAGATTCGACTATATGGGAAAGTATACTCTTCGACCTTTTGGGATTCGGTCAGATGGGACCCCATGGAAAAAACATGGAGAGATCAAAATTTTTATTTTTAATAATTTTTTATTGCTACAATATGTTTTAAGCTAGGGCATTCTTATGTAAAATTTGACGAGGAATCCAATGAACTAATTTCAGGTTCGTAACTTCAGTAGTTTTTGAGATATTGCAAAAAATGTGCAGAAAAATGCAAATTTTTTGCTTTAAAAAAGGTTAACTTGTTTTCATGATGATTAATAGGTATCTTAAACCATTGGATTTAGTAGAATCATAAATTTTAAAGGAAAAATGTTCAGTCTCTTGATGGCCTAAACTCAAAATTGTTCAAGATATTTGGGAAAATAAGAAAAATTGCACACTCAATACTCTTCAATTCTCATATTTAATTTTTTTTACTACTTTTAGTGACTACTAAATTAGCTGAATCTCATTGGGATTTTTGCAGGGTATTCATTAAAATAGATTTGAGGTTAGAAAATTCTATAGATTATTAAGATATTTGGAAAAAATACAAGAAAATGTAGTATTTTAGCTTTAGAAGAGTTCAATATGTTTGCATAGGCATAGTGCAGACCGATATTTAGGATCACATTTTATTCAGCTTCTAATGCAATTCAGAAGCTTTAAAAGATTGTGAAAATAATTGAATCAAATCAAGCTTTTCCTAACCTAAGCTTTTTCCCAATGTTAGCTTTTCCTAACCCAAGCTTTTCCCAATCTTACCTTTTTTCCTAACCTGAGCTTTTCCTAACCTTAGATTTTACCTACTCTAAGCTTTTCCTAACCTAAGCTTCCCCTAACCTAAGCTTTTCTCAGACCCAGCTTCCCCGAACCAAAACTTTTCCTAACCTAAGCTTTTACTAATCTAAGCTTTACCTAACCTAAGCTTTTCCTAACCTAAGTTTATCCCAGACCCAGCCTTCTCTAACCTGAGCTTTTCCTAACCTAAACTTTTTCTAATCTGAGCTTTTCCTAACCCAAGCTCTCCTCAACCTAAGCTTTTCTTAGACCCAGCTTCCCCTAACCTAAGCTTCTCCTAACTTAAGCTTTTTCTAATCCAAACTTTTCATACCCAAGAGTAGTGCATTGTTACAGGAACAGCATATCCAAACAGGGGCGTGGCCTTGCCTCCAGGACCTGGGGACCAGCGCCAAGGCCAAATTCCCCCCCTCACCAGGGGTGGGGAAGTCATCAACCTTTTATCTCCACCCATTTTCATCAGTTCGATCCCCCCCCTCCATATCCAAATCTACCATTTTTGCTCAAGACCAGCCTTTTATCATAGTCAGATGGATTTTTTGGATATAACCATCATATCGATGTTTTAATTAGGGATGGGTATCGAAAGACAAAACATCGATGTTTTGAACATCAATGTTTTTTCTCCTAAACATCAATAAGTGAAAAACATTGAACAGTAAACAAGGATGTTTGTAAACGATGTTTTAAACATTGTAGAATATTAGAAATAAATAAGACTCAAAGATTAATACTCAACGTGTGTAATCTCTATTAAAACATGTAGGATCGAGTGAATTCAAATCAACAAACTATTAAATATTATAACTGATTTATGTCATCTGTTTTGCATAATATCTGGTTTCTGGTATACTACATCTTCCCCCTTTCTTCTTAAGTTCAATCTGCATATCGCAGTTGATCTGCGTGGAATCTTCTCATCGTTTCCTTAACATTCACTAGGTATGAGTATGGTCCATTTACTTTAACGATTTTTCCTTTTTTGTAGCCTTTGCCTGATCTGTCTAGTACCCATATGCCATCGCCCTCTCCGAACACCTTTGCGTTGACTCTCGGCTTGCTGTTCCCTTGTCTAACTAACTCTTCGTCTACTCTGTCGTTAACATCTGGTAGTAATAGATCTATTTTGCAGCGTAACTCGCGACCGAACATCATAAAAGCAGGTGTTTTTCCCGTTGCTCTCTTTGGGGATGTTCTATGAGCAAATAAAAATTTATTTAGTTTTTCTTGTAAGGTGCCAGCACTTCCTTTTGAAATTCCCATACGTTCTTTGAACGTTCGTACACAACGCTCCACCAATCCATTGCTTTTTGGGTGATATGGGGTGATATGTGCATGTTTTATGTTCAGTTCTTTGCAGAAATTTTGGAATTCATACGAAGTCAGTTAAGGACCATTGTCACTTACAATTATTATTGGGTAGCCAAATTTAGAAAATAGATCTTGTAATATATTGATCGTGGATTTTGTTGTGGTTGTTGACATGGGTATTACTTCGAGCCATTTCGATCTAGCATCTACAACGACTAACCACATTTTCCCTAAAAATGGTCCTGCGAAATCTATGTGGATTCTAGACCACACTTCTGTTGGGAAAGTCCATGAGAAGAGTGGCATCTCAACATCTCTGTTTCTGTTTTCTTGACATGCGGTGCAGTGTTTTACATGTTCCTCTAAATCTTTGTCCAGTCCAGGCCACCATACTTGGAATCGTGTTTTTCCTTTCATTGCTACAATTCCTGGATGACCTTCATGAAGAATTTGTAGTACTTTTGTTCTTAATCTTGTGGATATGACTAAACGACCCGACCAGAGGAGTATGCCATTTTCAAATGATAGTTCTTCTCGTTTATTGTAATATGGTAGTAGTTCTTTGTTTACATTTGTATCTGTTGTCCAACCACTTCGGAGATAGTTTGTAACTTTTGCAAGTGTTGTGTCATGTTTTGTTGTTTCTTGTAAGCTCTTTGTTGATAATGGTATATCTTGAAATCGAAGGTGGAAAAGATGTGCTCTATTGTTTTCCCCTAACTTTTCGTTTTTTGACTTCAATACATTTTCCAAAGGAATCCTTGATAGCATATCCGCCATTGCATTATCTGCACCTCTGTGATGATTTATTGAGTAGTCATATGAGCTCAAAATTAAAGCCCATCTAGCAATATGGTTGGAAACAACTTTTGGAATAGAGTCATTTTCACCGAAAACTTTCACTAAAGCTTTATGATCAGTACGAATCTCAAAGTGTCTGCCATAGAGGAACTGTTCAAAACGTGTTACTCCGAAAATTAAACCTAATGCTTCTTTTTCAATCACACTGTACCGTTTTTCAGCTTTGTCAAGTCATCTTGATGCGAACGAAATTGGCCTTTCAGTACCATCAGTATATCTGTGAAAAAGGGCTGCACCTAATCCGACTTCACTTGCATCTGTGGCAAGAATTAGAGGAAGTGATTCATCATAATGAGCTAAAGTATCTGATGTTGTTAATAAATGTCTCAATTTTGTAGCGATTTGTTCATGTTTTTTATCCCAGTGCCAATTTGCTCCTTTTTGAAGTAATTTGTGTAACGGAACGCACAGTGATTGTAAATGTGGAACAAATTTACTGTAGTAGTTGATTGATCCCAAGAAGGATCTTAGTTCTTTGACATTTTTCGGTGATGGCATATCTTCTACGGCTTTGATGTGTTCAGTTGTGGGGTGTATACCTGTTTGATCTATTCTGTGTCCCAAATAGTTTACTGATTCCTCAAACCATTTACATTTTGTGGTTTGTACTCGAAGTCCATTGTTTTCAAAACGTTTTAACACTTCCCTGACTCTGTTAATGTGTTCTTCTCTTGTGGGAGCTGTTATTATTACATCGTCTAAAAGACATGCAACGCCTTCCAAGCCAGCCAAGATTTGATCCATTTTACACTGAAAAGCTGCTGTTGCTATTTTTATCCCAAAAGGAAGGTGTGAATATCTGAAAAATCCTTTATGAGTAGAAATAGTGAGATACTTTTGTACAGAAGTATCAACTTCCATTTGTAGATATGCATCCTTCAAATCAATAATTGTGAATTCTTTCCCTCCTGTAAGTTTTGAAGTGATTTCTTCAAACCTAGGTAGGGGATAGTTGTCTGGACTTATAAACTTGTTTATGGTGGTTTTAAAATCAGCACATATCCGGACTGCTCCTGTAGGTTTCACCACAATAACTATTGGTGAGGACCATGTGATAGGTTCTTCACTTGTGTTTACAGGTGATAGTACATTACTGTCTACTAAACGTTGTAGTTCCATTTCTACTGCTTTTCTTAAGGAAAACGGAACTGGACGTGGTTTTGCAACTATTGGTATGGCATTTTTTGACATGTGGAAAAGTACCTTGCAGTTCTTTATTGTTCCCAGATTTGGATTGAAAACATCAGAAAAATCTGTGATTATTTTATTTACCAAAACTGAGTTATTTTTTTGTGGAGAGCTAATCGTTTTTTTTACTGAGCATATTTCAGCACCAGGATGTAAGGGAAGATTGAATTTGAGGACCCAATTAAGTCCAAACAAAGGTATGTCATCTTTCTTTATAACAATTACTGATAAATTCCTGGAGTCACCAAAAGCATTGACATTTATATGTGTTTCTCCAAGTGTTTCAATGTCAATCCCTGTGTATGCCGTGAGGTTTCTTGTTGGTTTTAAAAAGGGACTTCCAATTTTTTTCCATAATTTCTCGTTAATAACACTGTAAGTGGCACCTGGATCATACAGCATTTTCACTGTTTTGTTGTTGAGTTTAACGTTCACCATTACTTTACAGCCTTTTTCCAGAATTCTTATATGTTCAATATCGGAAAGTGACAGGTTGTCATCTTCTATTGACAAATTTTCGCGGACCTGATTTATCTGTTTGTCTTTTACAATTGTAGCATTCCCTACTTTTAGACATGCTCTAGCAAAATGGTTCTTACCTCCGCAAGCTTTACAAAATTTGTTATTTGCAGTGCACATGACACCATCAGAATGTCGCCGGTTTCCACAACAGAGACAATGTGTATTTTTGTTCAATTTTAGAGTCGATTTCTTTTCATATTTTTCGTTGTACTTTTGAGGGTTAGATTCCATTGCCTGATGTTTATCAGAAATTTTTACTCTATTCAAATTTGTAGAACTGTTTTTAATTTCTTGCTGTTGAAGGTTAATGGTTTCTAACAATTTTGCTGATTCTACTATTTTTGTAAAAGTTGTTTGTGTTGATGCATGCATTCTCAATAACTCAAGTTGCCAACTATCGTTGTTGATGCCTAATATGAACTGATCTCTTAAACGTTCATCCAGGTTATCACCAAAATTACAATTTCCTGCGAGAAACCTTAAATCTAGTTCAAATTGAGTTATGGTCTCACCTTCATTCCGGAATCGTCGAGAAAAACAAACTCTCTGGGATAGAGGTGCTTGTGGTTTCGTGTAGTATTTGTTTAAGACTTCTATCGCATCATTAAATCCAATGTTGTTTATGGGGGTCAGATGCATAGAATCGAAAACTATCTTGAATGGTTGCGGTCCCAGATTCTCAAGTAGTAAGTCTCGTTTTTTTTCTTCGTTTTTGATGTTTCCATTTCGTAGGAAAATCTTGAACCTTTCGTGCCAATATATCCAATCTTCGGTTGTTCCGTCGAATGGTTGACATTTGCTGTGATTTTTATTTACCGACTGCACCATGTAGAATATTAGAAATAAATAAGTCTCAAAGATTAATATTCAACGTGTGTAATCTCTATTAAAACATGTAGGATCGAGTGAATTCAAATCAACAAAATAACTGATTTATGTCATCTGTTTTGCATAACATCTGGTTTCTGGTATACTACAAACATCAATATGTTGTCATACATTTTACGGAAGATTATTATATCCTTAGAGTAATTCAGATAGTGAAATCAATTTCCTTTCTCATGTACATGTAAAACAAAGGGACAGAGCTTTTAAAAAAGTAGTTAACAATAAAGGAATATTATTGATTGGCAGCAATGAAACTGAAAGTTAATAAATTGTTTGTAAATGTAGGTAATCAGACTCTTTGTTATCAATGGAGATTAATATTTAATCGAATATAAAAAAGAAAATCCAATTATCTAAAATATTGTTTTATAGATTTGATTATTTGTTTAGTATAAGAAAAATTAAGAAGGTATTATTCTTTTGTCCAAATCTCAAAATACTTAAAAATACAAAAAAAACTCCTAAAGTGACTACAATTTTATATGGAGTTATTGTTTTAATATTTTAACTATTACTAACTGGAATTACAGCAATTTTAGACTTGGTATTCAAGTGAAAGTCTTTCAAATAATTGAAGTCAGGTTGTGACTAGAAAGATACATCAACTCTATTATAGTTCACAAGATTTGTCATCTTTATAGTTGAGTCAGAAACCTCTCGGGATATCCTTGAAGATTCTGTCTTGGGATTTCATCCTAAGCTAAATTTTAGCAATCTTTGTTACTCATAATCGTATTCATTCAATACCAGATAGTTTTATTTAGGAAATGAGAATGAATAGAGGTGTTTTTTCATGGCTATCTACACTCCATACTATACGAGGACCTCTACTCCAGAGCTAGATTAATAATTGGTATTAAACGTATGTTGAGGAGAGCACTTGTAATAAGAAAAACTCTCTCTTCCTAAGAAACGAAAAATCTGAACTCTTATTCAATTCTAAATGGGCATCTAACCTTGACAAGGGCCACAGTTATGTAAATCTTCAAGAGTATCCAACAGTCTCACATAAAAATACAGAGAGCTTGATTGAAAAATTTCTTTTTGTTGGGAAAAACATCGAATGACCGATGTCTAGGTAAAACCATTGATAAGTGAAAAACATCGAACAGTAAACATCGATGTTAAAAACATCAATGTTTGATGTTGAAACATTGATGTTTCTAAACATTGATATATCGATACCCATCCCTAGTTTTAATCGATGTTCTTCTGGCATTAAAAAATCATCCTTATTGAATGGAATCTCTGGTTTAGACATTCTAATTCTTCAAAAAAATCATCTACACTATGTTCTAATGTGAAGCCTCAACCTTCAAGCTCTGCCCAGTCAAATGTTCTTGAAGCCATTACACATTCTCCTATCAGATAATATGCATATCGGTACATTGCATCATGAATATATTGCTTGAATTCAGCATTATTGTATACATAATCTATCATACTCTCTTCTAATAGCCTAATTCCAGTGTTAAGATTATCATAACTAACAAATCCAACCTTTTCTTTTTGGTACTAAACTTTAGTTAATAGATTATTAATACTAGTCTTTGCTTCTTCAGTAATTATCTTCAAACTTGAATTGAGATGAAATAATGACACTAGTTCAGCCTTCTCCTTATTAAAATCTGATATTGTCAAAACTGGTTTTTTGAGTTCTTCCAATTGTTTTTTTCAAACTATCTTTGGATGTAATCAAATCTGCCATTTCCTTATCAAAGTTGGATCCAGTTAGAACTGTTTTCTTATGTCCACTTAACTGATTTTCTAAATATTCCTTAGCATCTATCTCATTACTTTTACCATGTGAAACATGTCCAAACCTGTCCACAGACATGTTGTAACTGAAAGAGTGAATAAGACACTAATTTCAACCTTTCCTAATACATTTCCGCTCAGCCAGATCAAAAATAGCCTCCCATAATTGATTACTATTTGTGATTGTTATATGATGATCATTGCTACATCCATAGTGAAAATGGCCACGTTCCTCAATTACAATATCTAAGAGTTCATACACTTCAGATAAGATTGAATACTTTGAACTTGAATTTGACCATTTACTATCATCAGACAATTCTTTATCATCATTATCCTTTACTCTACTATCATTCTCAACACAATATTGTGAGAATCTAATGCTATTAGCCAATTCTGTAAACTCGTCCAAAGTTATTCCCATTAATAACCTGGACAACTTTTTGAATTTAGAATAACTAAAACAATGAGACATATTTGAGGTTATGTTCTATTAAACAAGAAGTACTTATGTACAACTGAACTGCAACTCTAACAAGCTTATACTAAATCGAATATCATACTTACCTACTATTATATATGCTTAGCTTTCCACCTGACAGGAGGAAACGCCTCCCCATTTCAAAACTGAAACATTAATATCAACTCCATACTAAACCACTATGAAAAACTCATAATAGTTTAATATAGAGAATTGATTTGTATACAGCTAAGAAATAGGCCTATTCCATTTTATTCCTTACTCATCTAATTTGCTACATCATCCAGAAGTACCAATGATGGTTTATCCTCCCAGTGAATACTTCTCATAACATACTTCCCATTATTAACACTTTCCAAAGTTTGTCCATGTAGGTCTGATAAAAACCTTTCTGGCAAAAATACATCAAAAAACACACATTGTCCTCACTTATTTTTCTCATATAATCACAACACACTTCTCAATCCGAATGGTGTATGAACTATTCTTGCCTTATATACTGGATAGCTGGAGTCAGACTTCAAGTCACATATCTGCACAATGGGAATACTCTCCCTTGATGTCTCATTGAATTTAGTCAAATTGAACTGCTGCTGCTGCTGCTGCTGCATCATGTAGGAGTAGAATAGCACTCTACACTCTACAGTCTACAATAGCATCTCTGCACTCAACTGTTCTTAAACTGGGAATGAAAGCCACTTCACTATTGTATGCGGTATCACACTGTTTTCCCCCCTCCACTCATCAAGGTTTTCATGTTTAAACCGGTTTGCAGTTCACCATCACTGTTACCATTCTTCTTTGCTCCATCCCAAAGTCAGACATAATTGAACATGTTTGCAAATGTCAATAACCCTAAGGATCCTCTTAGTGCAACACTTCATCCTCAATTTGGATTAGTTTTTGAACATTCAATTCGATAGGTCTGTAATAACATAGGTAATCACTTATATCACAAACATTCACTGTGTTTAGAAAAATTCATTTTAATTGTTCAGCAATCATAACATCACAATTTTCACATTTTGCTTTTGCAATAGCTTCTTCACATAAATCAAACCAGTCTATGTAATCACGTAATTTTGATTCCAATTGTATATCAGCAAACAACCAACTCCAGTGGGGGGGGGTGGTAGGAAGGTTGGGCTAAACTAGCCCCCCCTCAAGAGCTAAACCAGTTCCCCTCATCAAAGTCATATTCTCTACCAATCACTTCCCACCAAGGAAACACTACTCCTCTTCTTCTCAAAATCCATCTGATCCTCCATTTTGTTGAAGATATAGTCATTCCTCTCTCCACACAACTGTTAGGTGTCATTCCAAAGCTTAATCCAGTGAGTGCCTCCATCTAGCGGCGGAGATTCCAAACTGTTGCAGAATCAGTTATTGGTTATAGACAGTACCATAGATAAAGGATAAGCATAAGATTTCTTGTCTTGTCTCTGACAGTACTGTCATAAACTGTACTGACATAATATTTTAGTAGTATTTATCAAATCAAACAAATTACTATTGCTGAAGGAATCGCTAACACAATTATCTAATATTCTATAAGATTCAAAATTTTTATTAATTTTTCTAAAAGCATTGGTGTAATTATCATTATTCAAGATAACCCCCTCTGTTTGTGATAATTGATTTGAATTTATAATTTCCTTCTCAAGTGAAAAAAAATTTGTACATTCTGATTGATTGATTGATTGATTGATTGAGTACTTTATTAATATATACTGGCTTATACACTTATATACAATAGCTTACAATACAGCAAAATTATAGATGAATTTACATAATATAGACTAAGAAAATAATTATTGAACTGTATATGATATGAAAAAGAAATTTGTAATATAATAACTATAGATAATAATCATATTGTTATGCATCTACATAAATTGGCAGAGCTTTGGACATATCAATGTCCATTCTTCGGAAAGAATATTAAAAATATCCTCCCCACTAACTCTCTACCGAAACTCTCTGATTGAGAGTCATTAGAACAATATTATTACTTTTTTTTAATGTAGAATTGATGTTCACTCTTTTAAAAGTATAGGTGTAATTATCATTATCCAAACATGAATTAAACACTGTCAAAATAATAGTATAGTTCCCCTTTGATGGACTATAAGTCGAATGTAATGAGATCACAATCCAAAAACTGCAATTGAATATAATTAACCATATCAAACTTTCTGAAACCCCCCGTACACCTCTCTCCATTCTCTCTCTGCAACGGTTCATAATATACTGATCCACAATCGGAGTGGAGAAAACTGGTTTGCAAACTTATGCAGGTTCAAACATGAAAACTAAATTTCATTTTGACTTTTTGTAAGTGGCCTACTATAAAATAGAACAGCTTTTCCACTCAACCTTCAGTCTTCACCCAGTGTTCAATGTGAGATTCATACAGAACCACCTATCAAGTGAATCCAAGGAATAAGGTAAGTCTTTTCAAAAATATACAACAAATATAATATACATACATCAAATACTTCTCCTCTAAATACTAAATCTCCTCTCCTTATGACGTTACCGATACTAATTATTATTCTATCTTGTGTTAACATAGAATATTGTAGGTCGAGTTCCGAACAACTCGGAGTTAGAACACCCTGTTGGGTTTTTCTTTCTTGTCAGCTATTTTTCCCGAATTCGTATCACTGGGGGTGAACGAGTTATCCTTGGTTTTGAAACCTGTAAGGGATCTCAAGTTTGTGCTACAAATAGTTGAGTGGGGAAATTTAGCTAGGCTCTTAAGCAGATTATTTTTGAGGGCTTAATTCTTAAGTCTCAACTCTGTCGCTTCACGTCGTTTAAGTTTAGTGTGGGAATTTGTTCGCTATTCTCCGTATTTAGTCCTGCAGTGATTCAGGTGACTGTATGTCAGGACCGGTCACTTGTGTGCATTTCCTCTTCTGTAATAAGGTAGTCTCAGTTTTAGGGATGTATTTTCCTTATTAATTTTCATACTATTGAGTGGCCCTGTATTTTAAATTCGCTTAGCAGTTCCTGACTTGCTGAAATTCCAAGTAGGAAAAGCCCAATCCTTTTCCTAGAGAACTCAGGTGCAGCTTGAGCTCATCCTCGTCGAAGTTTCTAGACTGCGACATCCTTTCTCTTTCTCTCTCTTAACTTTCCCTATTCTATAATCCTTCTAGCTCTCAGGTACAGCTTGAGGACTTCCTCGCCAAAGTTTCTAGACTGCGGCATCCTTTCTCTTTCTCTCTCTTAACTTTTCCTATTCTATAATCCATCTAGCTCTCAGGTACAGCTTGAGGACTTCCCCGCCGAAGTTTCTAGACTGCGGCATCATTTCGCTTTCTCTCTCTTCACTTTCCCTATTCTAAAATATTTCCTGCTCTCAGGTACAGCTTGAGAACGTCCTTGTTGAAGTCACAGACTGCAACGCTTCCTGCTCTCAGGTACAACTTGAGAACGTCCTTGTCGAAGTTCCCAGACTGCGATGCTTCCTGCTCTCAGGTACAGCTTGAGAACGTCCTCGCCGAAGTCCCCAGATTGCGGCATCCTTTCTCTTACTCTCTCTTCACTTTCCCTATTCTAAAATCCTTCCTGCTCTCAGGTACAGCTTGAGAACGTCCTTGTTGAAGTCACAGACTGCAACGCTTCCTGCTCTCAGGTACAACTTGAGAACATCCTTGTCGAAGTTCCCAGACTGCGACGCTCCCTGCTCTCAGGTACAGCCTGAGAACGTCCTCGCCGAAGTCCCCAGACTGCGGCATCCTTTCTCTCACTTTCTCTTCACTTTCCCTATTCTAAAATCCTTCCTGCTCTCAGGTACAGCTTGAGAACGTCCTTGTTGAAGTTACAGACTGCAACGCTTCCTGCTCTCAGGTACAACTTGAGGACGTCCTTGTCGAAGTTCCCAGACTGCGACGCTCCCTGCTCTCAGGTACAGCCTGAGAACGTCCTCGCCGAAGTCCCCAGACTGCGGCATCCTTTCTCTTACTTTCTCTTCACTTTCCCTATTCTAAAATCCTTCCTGCTCTCAGGTACAGCTTGAGAACGTCCTTGTTGAAGTTACAGACTGCAACGCTTCCTGCTCTCAGGTACAACTTGAGGACGTCCTTGTCGAAGTTCCCAGACTGCGACGCTTCCTGCTCTCAGGTACAGCTTGAGAACGTCCTCGCTGAAGTCCCCAGACTGCGGCATCCTCTATCTTTCTTCCTCTTGATTTTTCCTACCCTGTATAGCGCGAGATCTCAGTTCCAGACTAGAGATTATTCCCGTTGCGGTCCTCAGACCAGCGAGAGGTGTAGGAAACCTTGTGTAGAGCAGGATCTCAGTCACAGATTGGAGATCGACCAGTCACGGTCCTCAGACCAGCGAGAAGCTTAGGAGAATCCTTGTAAACCTTTCCCCATCCTCTCATAATAGTCGACATACTGACTATTGATTTAAAAGCGTTTCGGACGATTGAGAGTGATTCCTATACCCTTAAGGGCAGTCACAGATTGGCCCTTAATAACCGGCGTGCAGTCATCAGATTAGCGCAGGAATCCTGTTTAGCAGTTTCAGAATTACTGAAAATCCTTTCGCAGCTGCAGGCTCGCGATTCAGAAATCCGACACCCGAAACCTCATCCTTTGAGCTTTAGTTATCATAAAATTTAAATAGATATACTATCTTTAGCTAGCAGGTTCAGCTTGCTGAGAACTATATCGTGATTCACAGATCGCGAGTTATTGAACCAAACCCCATTAGTTACAGGAAGGAACAATCCTTTTAACGAATCTCCATTCCCCAGGCCCGATAAAATATTCCCTATACCTCAAACTCGGTATACCATATCCTGTACCTTATACCACTTACACCTCTCCAATCATATTGATCTAATACTGGGTGCGCAGGTTCAGTCTGCACACCGACAGCCCGCAGTCTCAGATTGCAAAAACCGTAACAAAAATTCTATATCATTCCTTGTTAAACCCCATCCTGAGTTCCTCCACCTACAACCTTTATTCCAGGCTTGCAGGTACAGCTTTGCTCGCCGTCAACTCGCAGTTGGTTCAGATTGCGTACTACCTTTACAAATGTAATTATTTGTGGGGATCTGATATCCGGATCTGTATCCTTGGTTAAGGTTACCTCAATTCTCCCTAACACCCAACCTGAATTCCAAGAGCTGAGGGCCGAATCGGCCAACAACGGCACGGGCACACACTCTTCCCTTCAAATTAAATACCTCCCGCCAAAGACAGAGGGTAAAGAATCAGGACAGGGGGAGAAGTGTAGGTCCAGTATCTCCACCAGTCAATACGGTCACCGACCCCGACCCATACCCGGCTGTAGCTAGTCCGCGTCGTAGCAATACTTTGCAATTATTAGGAAACCTAGAGGGTGGAATAGGACATTCTAATAAAACTGACGTCTCCGAACGTGGGGCTATGACGTCTGGCGCCCAAGTAGATCGTGAGCAAAGGTTAAGTAAACCCCAGTGCACGATGTCGGAATGGGGAGAGGAGTCTACACTCCAAGAGTACGAGGAGGACCAGGGAGATCACGAGACAGACACCACAGAGCGAGAAACCGACCCTCGAGTGTCGTGGGTGTACCGGCTGAGTAAGGAGGAAGCGGTCAGCTACCTGGAGAGTCTTGGCCTGTTGGCAGCGGGGACTCTGACGGAGCTGAGGAGGAGGATGGTTGAACACCATCGGTCCCGGACCGCTGCGACCTCTCAGACTCGCCGGGACGATGCTATCCCAGGCACAAGCCGTGTCTACTCCCAGCCGTCCCTCCACAACAGAGTGAATCGACCAACAGGTATAGAGCCAGCACCACACCGCTCTTCAGGCACGTATAGTCAGGGCGCTGTATGTGATAAGGTAAGAAGTTGGAATTTACGTTTTGATGGTGTATCAGATGCTCCCAGTTTTATCAAGAGGCTTGCTGAACTTCAGAGCGCATATGGGATATCCGTGGAACAATCTCTTATAGCCCTACCAGAGCTGATGGAGAGAGGGGCCCTACTTTGGATGCGGAATCGTCGCTCCCAGTGGAGGACGTGGGCTGACTTTGTAGAGGCATTTAAACTCCGATACTATCCCCATACTTATAGTGACAATCTTGAAAGTCAAATCATTGCAAGGAAGCAGAGGGAGGGCGAACTGGCTGATGAGTATGCCGAAGCCCTACTCACTTTAATGAGGAGATTAGGAAGTTACGACGGGGATAGGATATATCAGAGGGTGTATCAGAATTCATTACCCAGATATAAATTACATGTCCGAAGTGTAGGAGCCCAAAACATAGACCAACTGTTAGATATAACTAGGGAATAAGAGGCAATCCGTGCTGAGGAAAAACACTCTAGGTTGTCCTCACGGAATACCGAAATCGAGGACAATAAACAGGGAGAAAATTCAGCTAAGGCAACTACTAAGCCATGGGAGACTAAAGTGATAGAAGAGAGTAGTACTAGTCAGGGTCCTGTGTGCTGGAATTGTAAAAAGACAGGACATTGGAGGTCAACTTGCCCCGAGCTTTCTAAGTGTAAGGAATGTGGGAAAAATCATGATCAGTGTAACTGTAAGTCCCAGAGTAAAAGATTGTCGGGAAATTCAGTAATTCATTCAACAAAGATCTTAAGCCCCAGAACCGTGTCAGGAGATACACAGACTTTCATTGATGTGAGTTTGGCGAACCAGAAATTTGTCGCTTTGATTGATACAGGATCGGAAAAATCCTACATCAGTACACAAGTTCTGAGAGCATTAGAACGTGAGGGGTCAGTAAAGAAAGAAAACTGCACACATAAAGCGATACTCACTGATGGGAAGTCTGCTCTCCTCTCGATAAAAGTTTTTACCCAATTGAAAATAGAAAATATTTATGTTTCTTTCCAGGCTGTAGTGATGGAAGGACTTAAGCCTGACGTGTTGTTAGGAGTGTCATTTATGATTCAGCATAATTTAACTATCAATATGAGGCATAATAGAGTAGAATGGGAACCAGAGATAGTGGGAGCTATACGTGGTAGTAAGAGTTCAGCGAATACTTCTAAGGTGTCGACTGTAGCTGCCGTTAGACCAAGTAGGGAGGTCGGAGATAACAGGGTGTACATGTACGTAGGAGTAGAGGGGGTGGACCTGAATGCCGCTATAGATACCTCATCTCAAAAGTCATACGTTTCTTGTGAGATCGCGAAACATCTTAAAATAGAAGGAGAGACCACTTTACCGGTCACTGTATGTGGCAAGGAGTATAAGTGGCAAGTGTCAGTTGTCGCAGATATTGAACCTCGTATGATTTTAGGAGTGGAAAATCTGCGTAAGATGGGAGCTGTATTAGAAATGCAACCCCAGGGAGTCCGATTACGGAGTAGGGAAGGGGAAGGTAGGTTATCAGTTGTCTCTGAGCAGGAGAAATTCAATAATTTTCTGGAAGAAGAAATCCAGAGATTCTCTTCACTCCCAGGACGGACCCATATCTTGAAACACAAAATAAAACTCCAGGAAGGAGTTGAACCCTTCAGACTTCGTCCCTATCCCAGGAACCCTATCATGCATAAAGTGATCGATGAGGAAGTCGATATAATGCTTGAACAGGGAGTCATAGAACCCAGCTGTAGCTCGTGGAGTTCTCCTATCGTATTAGTAAAAAAATCGAATGGGGAAATAAGGTTTTGTATTGATTTTCGTAAACCTAATTCTGTGACTCATAGAGATGCTTACCCCTCCCAAATATGACTGGTATTTTAGACAGGCTTCGCGATGCTAAGTATATATCTACTATTGATCTGAAGAGTGGTTATTGGCAAGTTCCGTTAGATGAGGAGAGTAAAGAATTGACTGCTTTCATAGTGCCGGGCAGAGGTCTATTTCAATTTAAAGTGATGCCTTTCAGCTTACACTCAGCTGGAGCTACCTTTCAACGTTTGCTAGATCAGATGATAAGGCCTAAACTCGAACCGAATGCGTTCGCATACTTAGACGATGTGGTAGTATTAGGGGAGACTCTTGAATCCCATAGAGAACATCTCGCAGAGGTTTTCCAGAGGTTGAGAGACGCAGGTCTAATTATAAAAAAAGATAACTGCAATTTTCTGAAATCTGAGCCGAAATACTTAGGTCATATTGTGACAGAGCAAGGCCTCCGTACCTACCCGGAAACGATTGGGGCTGTTAGAGATTTCCCTACCCCGCAGCGTGTTAAGTCTCTCAAAAGCTTCCTAGGGTTAGCCTCCTGGTACCATAGGTTCGTCCCTAATTTCTCAGAGCTAGCAAATCCGTTACATCGTTTGTTAAAGTTGAAGGTGAATTGGCAGTGGGGAGAAGAGGAGGAAATGGCATTTCAGAAAATCAAAGATGCTTTAACCTGTGCCCCAGTATTAACCTATCCTCATTTTGAGTTGCCCTTTGTGATTCAGACCGATGCCTCCAATGAAGGGTTGGGAGCTGTCTTGACTCAGGAGATTAATGGTGACGAGAAAGTTATTGCTTTTGTGAGTAGGGGTTTAAGAGGTCCCGAAGTCCGATATACCACAACCGAGAAAGAGTGTCTAGCTGTGATATATGCCCTGAGAAAATTTAAATCATATGTGGAAGGTTACGAAATTACTGTGATTACCGACCATCAGTCCTTGAAGTGGTTGCATGCCATTCCCCATCCCACTGGTCGTTTAGCACGATGGGTAATGGAAATGCAACAATATAATTTGAAAATAGAATATAGGAAAGGGAAGTTCAACATAGTTCCAGATGTACTCTCACGCACCCCCTGTAAGGAGGAGCTCACTTCGGGAGAAACGAACTCCGAGGGTGGGGTGGCCCCTATCGCTATCGGTCGAGAGAACGACGATAGCTGGGTAAAGAAAATTAAATCATTACTGATTGCAGACCCCGAGAAAAACCCCGACTATACAGTTAGAGATGGGTTGTTGTATAGACACATTTGGCCTAGGAGGCGGCTCCAGGAAGAGCAGAGTGCTGAGGGGTGGAAGCTTTGTGTCCCAGTGAGCTGTCGCTCTGAAGTTTTACAACAAAATCATAATGCTCCAACCGCGGGTCACTTTGGCATATATCGTACATATGACAAGATAGCACGCCTATATTATTGGCCTGGATTGTTTAATGATGTTGCCACCTATGTTCGGAGGTGTGATGACTGCATTAAAATTAAGGTAGAACAGAGGACCCCATATGGTTGCATGAAAAATCCCTGTAAATTGTTTCACCCTTGGGAGACTGTCAGTACTGACTTAGTCGGCCCGTTACCCCGTTCCAAGTTAGGGCACCGTTACATAGTCGTGTTTCAAGATCAATTCACTAAGTGGACAGAAGTGGCCGCCCTATCTAAGGCAGATAGCGCAGGAGTCACAAAAGCTTTCCATGAACTGATTGTCACACAGTATGGAGCACCTAGGATGCTCATTTGTGACAACGGAACCCAATACACTAGCAAGTATTTCCGCTCGTATTGTGAAGATAATGGCGTGAATGTGTTTTTTACCCCCCCATATTCTCCTAGTTGTAATCCTACTGAAAGAGTAAACCGTGTACTCAAAACTATGATACAAATCTTTGTAGGAGAGAACCACTCGGATTGGGACCGATATTTAAGAGAATTTTGTTTTGCGATGAATACAACTATTCATCAAGGCACCCAATATACTCCAGCTTATCTCAACTTCGGTAGGGAATTGAGGGCTCCAGGTGAGTCCACATTCGAGTCTTAAGACGATCCATGTATGCAGGGTTTTGAAAGTAGTCAGGCCACGCTACAGAAAAATATTAAGGTATTAATTCAAACCAGGAAAATTGTAGTGGATAATTTGGATAAAGCATATAGGGATGCTAGCCGTTATTATAATCTTCGGAGGTGAGATGTTAAGTTATCCCCAGGTCAGTTGATATATAGGAAAGAACATTATTTATCTTCGGGAGTTGACCAGTTTGCCGCGAAACTCACTCCAAAGTTCTCAGGCCCCTGGGAGGTAGTTGAGATATTGAGTCCTACAGTAGTGAAGGTTAAAGAGAATAAATTAGTGACTGTTCATGTGAAAGACATTAAGTTGTTGCCCCCATGTGTAGAGGAAGAGGAGGAGGAATCTGGCTCGGAAGAACAGGCGAACGCAAATTGCGTAGGTGGAGTGAAGTGCGGTTTGCCTATACTAGCCTTAGACGGCTCAAGGTGCGGGGGAAGCTCTTTATTCAACTAGTTATTACGTTTCCCGTTAGATGCCGTGACAGGGTTGATTCACTGGTTTCTTGCTCCTTCTCTCGTTGTCGCATCGCATAAGACGTTCGAACCTTTTCTTTCAGGATATTTTTGTTATCTGTTTATTGTAGGGTTGCTTTTATCGCGTTCCCGATAATGATAATCTTGTCTTTCTACACTGTCGTTACCTGAATATTTTTGTATAAGCCCATCTAGTTGTCTTTCTATTGCTTCAGTAGTGCTTCAACTCTCTTAGCAGTATGGCGCCTCGTCTTGGTCTACTTGATCGCTTTTTATCCATCGCTGAAATGTGTTCCCGTAATGTGAAAAGTAGGGAGGATGTGGTGTGGTTGTAGCTGGTATTCCCGACGTCGCCTTGTACGTTCAACGCCAATCCCCCCCCCTCCATAGTAGGAGTGGGGTGTCACAAAGTGAATTTTTGTGACGGATGGAGAGCCGTCGTCGAGCGTAAAATTAGCTAAATTATTCTATTTTAGAATAGGAATAGGATCGACTGCCGGATATATTTTGTTAGATTTGTAGTTGTGTATATGCATTATCACCATCGCCGTCAACCCCTTTAAATTAGCAGCATCCGTATCATCAAAACAATAAGCGGCTACCGAGTCGGGTCGCTATCGCTCTTCATGAAATTTCTGGAATAGAAATATTGTTTACCGGCCTGAATTGGTGTAGCAATTAGTATCATTGTCATCATTAGCTGCACCCTTAGCATCAGCACTAGTGGATTCAAACCCTGTCACATGAACAGTGGCGTGATCATCTTTCAGACTCCCATTGGTCGGCAAGCTCTTTTCCCCCGGCCTCCTAACTTTCAGCGACCCGGTGTTGCTTCAAGAAGACCTGGGAGAGAAGCAGTTGTTTGGTGGTTGAGCGTGAGATCGGGTCGCGAATCTCCTCTCCTTACGACGTTACCGATACTAATTATTATTCTATCTTGTGTTAACATAGAATATTGTAGGTCAAGTTCCAAACAACTCGGAGTTAGAACCCCCTGTTGGGTTTTTCTTTCTTGTCAGCTATTTTTCCCGAATTCGTATCACTGGGGGTGAACGAGTTATCCTTGGTTTTGAAACCTGTAAGGGATCTCAAGTTTGTGCTACAAATAGTTGAGTGGGGAAATTTAGCTAGGCTCTTAAGCAGATTATTTTTGAGGGCTTAATTCTTAAGTCTCAACTCTGTCGCTTCACAACGTTTAAGTTTAGTGTCGGAATTTGTTCGCTATTCTCCGTATTTAGACCTGCAGTGATTCAGGTGACGGTATGTCAGGACTGGTCACTTGTGTGCATTTCCTCTTCTGTAATCAGGTAGTCTCAGTTTTAGGGATGTATTTTCCTTATTAATTTTCATACTATTGAGTGGCCCTGTATTTTAAATTCGCTTAGCAGTTCCTGACTTGCTGAAATTCCAAGTAGGAAAAGCCCAATCCTTTTCCTAGAGAACTCAGGTGCAGCTTGAGCTCATCCTCGTCAAAGTTTCTAGACTGCGACATCCTTTCTCTTTCTCTCTCTTAACTTTCCCTATTCTATAATCCTTCTAGCTCTCAGGTACAGCTTGAGGACTTCCTCGCCGAAGTTTCTAGACTGCGGCATCCTTTCTCTTTCTCTCTCTTAACTTTTCCTATTCTATAATCCATCTAGCTCTCAGGTACAGCTTGAGGACTTCCCCGCCAAAGTTTCTAGACTGCAGCATCCTTTCTCTTTCTCTCTCTTCACTTTCCCTATTCTAAAATCCTTCCTGCTCTCAGGTACAGCTTGAGAACGTCCTTGTTGAAGTCACAGACTGCAACGCTTCCTGCTCTCAGGTACAACTTGAGAACGTCCTTGTCGAAGTTCCCAGACTGTGACGCTTCCTGCTCTCAGGTACAGCTTGAGGACTTCCCCGCCAAAGTTTCTAGACTGCAGCATCCTTTCTCTTTCTCTCTCTTCACTTTCCCTATTCTAAAATCCTTCCTGCTCTCAGGTACAGCTTGAGAACGTCCTTGTTGAAGTCACAGACTGCAACGCTTCCTGCTCTCAGGTACAACTTGAGAACGTCCTTGTCGAAGTTCCCAGACTGTGACGCTTCCTGCTCTCAGGTACAGCTTGAGAACGTCCTCGCCGAAGTCCCCAGACTGCGGCATCCTTTCTCTTACTTTCTCTTCACTTTCCCTATTCTAAAATCCTTCCTGCTCTCAGGTACAGCTTGAGATCGTCCTTGTTGAAGTCACAGACTGCAACGCTCCCTGCTCTCAGGTACAACTTGAGAACGTCCTTGTCGAAGTTCCCAGACTGTGATGCTTCCTGCTCTCAAGTACAGCCTGAGAACATCCTCGCCAAAGTCCCCAGACTGCGGCATCCTTTCTCTTACTTTCTCTTCACTTTCCCTATTCTAAAATCCTTCCTGCTCTCAGGTACAGCTTGAGAACGTCCTTGTTGAAGTTACAGACTGCAACGCTTCCTGCTCTCAGGTACAACTTGAGAACGTCCTTGTCGAAGTTCCCAGACTGCGACACTTCCTGCTCTCAGGTACAGCTTGAGAACGTCCTCGCTGAAGTCCCCAGACTGCGGCATCCTCTATCTTTCTTCCTCTTAATTTTTCCTACCCTGTATAGCGAGAGATCTCAGTTCCAGACTAGAGATCGTTCCCGTCGCGGTCCTCAGACCAGCGAGAGGTGTAGGAAACCTTGTGTAGAGCAGGATCTCAGTCACAGATTGGAGATCGACCAGTCGTGGTCCTCAGACCAGCAAGAAGCTTAGAAGAATCCTTGTAAAGCTTTCCCCATTCTCTCACAATAGTCGACAAACTGACTATTAATTTAAAAGCATTTCAGATGATTGGGGGTGATTCCCATACTTTTAAGGGCAGTCACAGATTGGCCCTTAATAACCGGCGCTCAGTCATCAGATTAGTGCGGAATCCTGTTTAGCAGTTTCAGAATTGCTGAAAATCCTTTTGCAGCTGCAGGCTCGCGATTCAGAAATCCGACACCCGAAACCTCATCCTTTGAGCTTTAGTTATCATAAAATTGAAATAGATATACTATCTTTAGCTAGCAGGTTCAGCTTGCTGAGAACTATATCGCAATTCACAGATTGCGAGTTATTGAACCAAACTTCGCAATTATTAGGAAACCTAGAGGGTGGAATAGGACATTCTAATAAAACTTGTTAGCATCAACAGATGGTTGAAGGGGGCATGTCTCACTTGTATAAAAAGATAATGGGACACATGCTGGTGTTGTCAGGTCTAGCTCTGACCAGGCCAACTGAAAAGTGAGTGGGATATTGGAATGAAAAATCATTTGAACACAGAAAAAGTTTATTCACACATTTCACTACAACTATTCATAATTTCAATTTTAATTAACTTATCTATACAGAAATTATGAGGACGATAATAACATAGATAGTCTCTTATGTCATTTAAATTAACCGTGCTTAGGAAAATGTCATTTAATTGTTTCACCAAACTATAATTTTTATGAGTTGATTTCCTAATTGCACTTTCACACTCATCATACCAATCAATACAGTTTTTTAACCTCACTTCCAACTTGTTGTCACCAGCCAACCACTTTTTCGGATCCATGATAAGCGAATGAACAAAACTAAGTGTAGGCTGGTACTATTATAGAGTAATTAAGTGGTCTTTCTTCATTAATTGTAGACAGGCAACATGTACGTGCTTTATGCAGTCTCAATGCATGCATGCAATAAACACACTGAATCTCTTTTCCGTTGTAGAAGAATCCATAACAAGCAAAGTTTCTTTTCTGCAAATTCTTGTACATCGCTGCCATTTTCATACTTTGCATTTGATTGTTTTCACACATGAAATTATTTGTTTAATACATATTTTTAAACAACAAAGAATTATAATGTTGAGCACAGAACAAAGCACAACGTCCATCTGGTCTATTTTCATGAATGTTACACACAGCATAACACCATGAACTAGTGAAAAAGCTGAAATCGGGTTTTGCAAAATCCTCTGGTATACATTGAACGTTAGTATGCAATCTTCTTAAAAACTTTGCTTTCTCAGTTCCTTTTGTAAGAATTTTCTCATAACCTACAAGGTAATCACATATTAATGAGTCAGTGTATTCTAAATCTCCATCTTCCCATTTTATTTTATGATAGTGACATTCTAACCATGTTACATTATTATACAATTTTGCACCCAATTCTGTCTTTGCAAATGGTGATTTGAAATGGAATACAATATAATTATTAAACTGATCAATTATGGCAAGTTCTTTCACAATAATTTGATTACAATCTTGTTTAAATCAGTGAACATCAACTGTAGCAATTTTCGTACTCACTTGCTTGTCCACTTCTTTCTGTTCTGTGGGCTCATCAAATCCTCCGTCTTTCTCCTCCTCCTCCCGTTTCTGCTCCACCACATCCTGTGGCTTCTGGATTGGTGTACTGCGCCTTGGCTCATGATAGAAACTATCAGAGTCAATATCACACTGGATACCAATAGACTGAGTTTGCACTTTGTTCTTACTCTCCAAAATATCAGAACACAAAGAATAGGACATTTTAGATGTTACCTGTTCAAAGGTGAAACTGATAATGAACCAAATTTGTCAGGGTGCACACCTTATATAATATCGCACGCAGTGCACTCTATCAATAAAATTACTGAACTTCTTCCACCTTGCTTGTCAGAGGTGTGTACTCCATCACACGATTGCTAATTAAAACACAATAAGTGGAAGTATTTGCAGGTACTGCAGTATTAAATTCCATTTCAATACGAACATCTGTCGAAGATTTCAAATGACTTGTTTGGTGTGAACAATCCACAACAACCAGCGGTGTTGAATCACAAATCGTCTTAAAGTCAATTTCTGTTCCAAGTTTGCTATTGATTTAATGATTATAATACGAGGGAGTGAAATCCAAAAACATCCTGTATAATAGTTCCTTTTTACCTAGTAGATTTTCATATGGGTAATACTCTCTGTTCAAATATACTTTAACATTGTAAATACCACAACTATCAAAATTAGATATTGACTTTTTAATTTGTTTTATATGATCGGTTTGAAATGCAATTATAATGTATTTTGGACTATCAAAAATTGATGTGGTGCGGACTGCCCAAGAATGGTTAAGTGAATTTTGCAAATTTGGTAATTCACAAATTTCCCAATGACGGAAACCTAATTTCAGTAGAGTGTCAGCATCAAACAGTCTCAAAAATTTCAGTCTTATGTGATCTTCTAAAGTTATGTAGGGCATTCTCCATTGCAGTTTTGTAATTTTCACACTAACACTTGTTCCAGTTGCGGACTCAACACAATTTAGGTCTGTCGGTGACTTCAATAAGACAAGTTCCTGTTTCAAATTCAAAATTATTCTTTGAAAATCTTCAAAAAACTGGAGGATTAATTTCAGCGGTACACAGAAAGTGAATTTATTATCTGTTAGCGCATATCCTGCTCTGTCAAAACCGGCCAAGTGATATGTGTTTTTATCGAGCGTATTCTTCACTAGTATAGCTTCAATTGTGGATGTTAATCTAATCAATCTTGATTTAGAAATTTGCTGACCTGCTAATTCATATCGTATTTCGTCAAAAAGGTTGCCGATTACATTACTGCTTAATTTATAGTCTGCCACAACTGGTGGTCCAGCTGGGTCTGTTCCCGGTTTTGTACAGCTAACTGTTCCCTCAATAAATATAAATGATTTGCAAAGTAAAGAATAGACATCTAAAGAATTTATGCCAATACGTGCCTAGTCAGAGTTTTTTATTTCTTGTTCCGAATAAACTGTATGAGTGTGGAATTGGAATTTGGTTATATCATTATAAAACTGAAGCTCTGTCTCCACATCCAGAATTTCACTAATTGCGGCTCCTCCTCCTCCTAACATTCTGACAATCAACTATAAAACCTAACTTTTCTAATATTCTCGCACTTTTAGCCGATAAAGCATGTTTGTTTTTAGGTGTTGACGCTCTCACGTTCGTCTCTCTAATGACATTGTGTGTACACATCTTATTTGAACGTGGATTGAAAACAAGATAACCCATTACGTTTACTTTTGTTTTTCACATATGTGCAACCTAATTGTAATTGTATCTCCATGTAAATCAATAAACGATCCGTTCTGATCTGTTACCTTTACATTAATAGTTTGAATTCGATGCATATTCAAAGGTACATAAATAATCGGTGATCGTACTTTGTTTATTAAATAACCACTAGGAACCTTTGGCAAAAATTCGTAGATTATATGTTTTTGTTTTCCGTCAGAGTAACTACCACATGCTAAATTACACTTGAGTACAATACTACCAATGCTTGTTATGTTAACCAAATGCTGGGAATAATGCCATTTATTTGCTTGCAAAACAACATTATCAAAACCAAGTATCTTACCAATTGAATCAGTACGTGTTAAATCAATAGCTTTATCAGAATGAATTTCAATCTTCATAGTATTTGTGTTTGCACATATAATAAGTTCATTCTTCTTCTCATCAATATTCAATTTATTCTTTAAAGATTTTATAATATCCTCAACTTCATATGCACCCGTATCCAGCTCAATTAATCTATCACCATATTTGAAGCTGGAATTTGTTCCTTTATTAACGTTTTCAATACTATTGTAACTACAAAAATTAATCAATCCAATTTCCCATTCACGATTTTTATCCAATTCTATAATTCCTTGTAAATGTTCGTAGAGGTTACTTGTGTTAGATCTTAATGTAATAACAACCATCTTGTAATGTGTGTTCAGCACAAACACTTAATTACAACTGATTTGCAAGAAACAATAACGTAAGATGACCACAAAAATCACTATTTAATGGTTGCATTATAATTATAATTATTTAATAGTATACTATTTAATCTAATTAATATTATATATCTAATCTAATTTAATCTATTTACTATTTATCTAATTACTATTTAATAGTATACATTATAAAATATATTTACTCCAATTTCTTTTTTCCAATATATGTCCAATTCGTATGGTGGTTGTAAATTTCCAATTGGATCAAAATACTAAACATTAGAGTCGACTTTTTTATATGCAACCCAATTTGTGCCATCCTCGCTTTCCCTCGCTAAATTCACAATGCCATTCTCATTTTTTAGATTTTTCTTAGGTAATGCATCTAGCATATATATACCTCTTAGCTGAATCTGTAATAATTTTGACCAATCAATCAAATCATAATTACTCAATTCTCCTTCAATATTCATGTCTTCTTCTTCTTCTTCTTCCTACTCTTCTTTGTTGTTCTACGTTTCTTAACTTGTTTTTGGGGGAATAAACTCACTCCATATGATGATGGTGGCGGTAAAGAGGGTGGGATTAAAACTCTCCCCCCACTAGTTATTTTAGGAAAAGGTTTCAAAAAATACCCTTTTCCTGCAATATGCTCTTTCAACTGAGCTATAGCTTTGCATCTAATATCATTACTATAACTTCTCCTCTCATTCTTCCTCTTCTTCTTCTTCTTCTTTCTCAAAGACCCACCAAATGCTGCTTTAGCTTTCATGACGTTTGCAACAAGATAGCTAAGTGCTTTCTCGGCAAGGGGTGTTTCTGGATTTTTGAATATGTCCCACGCTGTGTTCGCTAGAGCTCTGTCAGCTATCGCTCGAGTTTTATTATCGCTATTTTGTGTATAAGCTATATCATGTACCTTACAGGCTATATCTAATGAATTTATACCTTGATCACCTCTCTTTAACCTTTCATTAACCTTGGTGCCCGGGCAGCAATACTGATAGCCAGGAATGTAAATTTCATTTTGTTGATTGTCAATGAGCTTATTTAGAATAGTGGATGTGACATTACCTGCTAAACCCGTCACACCCTTAAAAACTTTTGCCGCTGAACTCAAGATTCCTCTACCTCGTTTCCTCGAACTTTGCTTTCTCCTACATACCATTTTCTTACCTTTCAACTCAATGGTTGAACATTAACTGAAGTTAATTAATTAATTAATCATTACACCAACTTAATCAAAAGAAAATTGAATTGGTTTAATTTTCAATCAAGTTGGAAATGAATTCACACACACACACACACACTATCTGATTGCTATGTGCTTATAACATTGTTCGAATGATAAGAATATTATTTCAAATAACAAATCTGAAAAGGTGAACACAATTTGAAAGGGAGAAATGATGTCATCGCACCCGCCCATATCTGTAGGAACGCATGCCAAAACAGATGTGCAAGAGAGTGATGCATCAATTCACCAAAACCACTAGGCTGTATGTGTGTGTGCGTGTGTGTGTCTGTGTGTGTGTAGTAGTAAAGACGTTTGGCTCTATGCATGCTCACAACAAACTATAAAAGGGGAGCTCAGCTTATTTACATATCATTCGCAACAGAGTGCAACAACATGAAAGGTGAACCATTCTTCTGCCTGTGTTTCTACTATTCATTGTGAACTTGTCAACAACAATAACAACAACAAGTGTAAACAGGTAAGAATTGAAAACAATTTTTCATCAAATATGTACACAATTTATTCACTACTAATACTACTTTAACACACACATCTATACAATTTGTAACACATAAGTTGACGAATTGTATAGATATAAAAATTGTTAATGCTTAACAATTTTTATATCAGTCCAATTCCCCAACTTATGTGATACTACCATTACCAAATTTTTACAATTTTTGTTGAACTCTAAAATTTTTTCCATGCTCATGCAGGAAGCAAATCGTTGCGGTAAATATACCTCACACACAGATTTGCTTCCTGCATTGCTAATTTTCAAAATAACTTGTCGTCTGTGTTTATTGGTATGCTCCCTCGCGCTGATAATGGGGTAGGGAGCATCCTCTTTCAACTCTCTCAGTGACACCCAGGGTTTGGGTACAGGCTGATTGATGAGTTGGACAAAGTCCATCTCCCTCCTCTCATCCTCCTCTGCCCTCTCTACTTCCTTCATCAGGAGGACAAGCGATGACTCGTTCTCCATTGCAGCATGTTTCTGTTGAAAAATATTTGATTAGTGTCTTATTTGTTTCAGATCATCATCAAATCAAATTCGTCAAATCATACTAGAGAACTTGATCAATAGATTCACTACACAATCTCAAAGTGAGTAATAATTTATGCATGAGAGATTACTTTAACAATAATATCTCGTAATTCAATTGTATCTCTAATCAGTTCAAATAATATTTTCTTGCTATCAAATAATTTATACATGAGCGATTACTTTAAACAATAATATCTCGTAATTCAATTGTATCTCTAATCAGTTCAAATAATATTTCCTTGCTATCAAATAATTTATGCATGAGCGATTACTTTAAACAATAATATCTCGTAATTCAATTGTATCTCTGAACAGCAAATAATATTTCCTTGCTATCAAATAATTTATGCATGAGCAATTACTTTAAACAATAATATCTTGTGATTCAATTCCATCTCTAATCAGTTCAAATAATATTTCCTTGCTATCAAATAATTTATGCATGAGCGATTACTTTAAACAATAATATCTCGTATTTCAATCCCATCTCTAATCAGTTTAAATAATATTTCCTTGCTATCAAATAATTTATGCATGAGCAATTACTTTAAACAATAATATCTCGTAATTCAATCCCATCTCTAATAAGTTCAAATGAAATTTCTTTGCTATCAAATAATTTATGCATGAGCGATTACTTTAAACAATAATTCTTTGCTTTCAAATAATAATAATCAAAGACATGTATGTGTACAGATTTTTTCCAATGATTGATTGTTTTATAAAAAAAAAATCTGTACACATATAAGTTAATAATATCTGTTGAAACTAACCTTTGTTTGTGAGAAGATTGTCTCGTCCTCATCACCGCTAACCTCAGCCTCATCAAACACCAACCTCCTCCTCTTCCCCTGCTTCTGCTTCATGTTGTTGTTGTTGGTCAGAGTTGTTCGCACCACACATCACGGTGCCCAGGTAGCAGCTGGACCCAAGTGTTGAACTGGACTGTTATCCAGCACAATCTCCCCCAGCAATGGTGGTTCCACGGTGAGCGGAGAAGGAGCAGGTGCAGCAGTGGACCCCTCGGCAGCAAGGGCAGCTTTCTGTTGCCAGTAGTTGAGGATACGCTCATGTGGTAGTGGGCTATCTGGGAGGATGAATGAAGATGAGGTTGATGATGATGACGAACTCATCTCGTATGATGAGTGAAGTAGAGTATACTCGAATCTGACTTTGATGTAAATGATAATTCTGCTCGCTTTACATCTGTTTATATACCACACATTTCTCTCTCTGTTCCAGGCCTGTGTGAGTGAGAGCCACACGTGTTACAAGACGAAAAAAATTCTCCCCTAGGACTAGGCATGGAGCAGCACCTGCTGCTATATCCTCCCACATCGTTATCAAAATCATTCAGATTTGTAAGTATTCTCTCCTATCATAAAAAACCGTTACAATCACTCAAACATTCTATATTTTGAATAGCATCCCGCCTCTTGTGATGCTTATTGATTTCTAATATTATCAGTTATTAAATATTTCATTGTTTTTACAGCATTGGAGTGCTCACCTCACAACTCGGCTTCCGATGTCATAAGCAGTTGAGCTCTCGTCAAGGCAACATACCTGAGAGGTTACCACACAATCCGAAAAGGAAGCATAGCCGGATAGCCATCTATACCTGCACATCTATAGCCGAGGAGATACCTGTCATTCAGACATCAACCAACACATGTAAGTACATTTTTACTTTGATTTTATCCTCTGAGGGGAGTCAGAGGAGAGGAAAATTGTCCTTGGAGGGGAGGATTTTTGTCCTCGGAGGGGAGGAATTTTGTCCTCGGAGGACAAAAAACTGTCTGCTGCATGCATGCATGCATGCAATTTTAGCTCATCTTTACGATGTGCTTTATCTGGGTAATCTTCTCCTCCCCCTTCTTTCTCACACTCTTCATATAAACAAAACGGTAAATGTATTACTTTTTCAAATGGATTTTCAATAATATATTTGCAATAGACACATTGCAGATAGTGATTTTTATGTAAGAAATAACTATTTCTCGCAAAATAGTCTGCTTTATCAGATAATGATTTACAATAGTCACAATGTAGATGACAATGATGATTTTCAAAATACTCTCCTTGAACGGATGAATCTTCTACATGATTAAAAGTTAAATATCTTTCTTCATATTGACGTAGAATATTATTATCGAAATTCTCCTCTTCAATTGTTATATTATATTTCCTTCTCAATGCACAGTTCGGACTGTACCTTGCATGTTCTATTGCTGTTATGTCACTTTCTTCCCATTTTCCCAAATAAATTGAACAAAATACACAGCGCGCAATGTCTGGTACACATGTGAATATAAATCCCTCTTTCGCCATGTTTTCTGCCGACAAATGATGAGAGGATTTCATCCATCTTTTATCAAAAGTTAATAATCTTAATCTTTCATGCAACATTATCTGTTGTTGAGATAACATTTTCACACAGTGTTCTTCTACCAATGCTAATTCACAATTGATTTAAAAATATTTATTTATAATATATGAAGACTACATGGCATGTATTCCAGCGCGGTCCGCCATCATATTAACATCGAGGATCCCGAACAAATCAGCATCGAGAATGTGCTCGAGAGATCGAAACGACGCATGTTTTCGACATAATTAGGGACCATGTGGTATGGCATGATGGCAATGTAAAATGGTTCATTGTCTTGAATGTTTTATTGTATAAATTAGTGGTGATGGATGATGGGGTTAGCGAGTGTGTCTCATCTCTCGTCAATCTTCATAGTTACTTCAACATAGCGCTAAATGTGCTTGGGTATTATGAAGATTTTAATGATCATTTCATGTTGGCTATAAGAAAAATCCTGTCATCTTTTGACAACTTTGTTCGACATGGCAGCGGTTGAGTGTTGAAGAAAATTGACTCACTGGATGTGAATGTGATTAAATTTAATCTAATATTCACATCCAGTTTCATTCAAACACCCCAGTTTCTTAAAAACAAACATTGCATTATAAATGTCAAAAATCTGTCTGATGAAAAATGCTTTTCATGGTCAGTCCTCGCATATTTCCATCAGAAACCAAAGGACTCACACCTGACTGTAAAGTATTTGAGCAAGTTTGCTCACACACTAAATTTACACTGTAAATTTTCCGGTGACGACACGCAATATTAAGAAATTTGAAATACTGAATCCGGATATTGCAATTCACGTCATTGCGTATGACAACAAAAAGTTTTTCCCCTACCGCATGAGCATTTTCCCCACTCGTAAGCACCAAATTAATCTTTTAATGCTGAAAGCCGATGCAGGAAAAATGCATTTTCCTTTAATTAATACCGCGAATGGGAAAAATGGATTATCGCATCTTCTCTCTCACCTTTCAAAACATGATGGTCAAGTACACATTTTTAATTTCTGTTTTCATAGATTTACATCGACCAAATCTAAGAATTATGATGGCAAAGCAAATTTGATGAAACATGAGCAGCTTTGTTCCAAGTTTGAATCACAGCGTGTTTCATATCCTAAACGCGGAGACACAATTAAATTTAAGAAACTAGATGCCACATTGAAGAAAAAGTATACCATTTACGCGGATTTAGAAACTTACGTTGTTAATATCGATAATAATGATGATGATGAATCCGATTCCGATGAAATTACTCATATCTATACAAAGAAAACAGCGCGACATATTCCCTGCGGGTATTGTTTTGTTGTTCTCGATGTGAACAGGGAAATCGCTTATGGACCTGTACTCCATAGATCGAGTAGTTTAGATGAAAAAATCATGGAGAAATTTCTTCAGGAAATTACAGATCTCGGTGACATTTTGTATGAGGATATGAAACGTGAAATTCCGATGCAACATTTATCCGAAAGTCAAGAGTGTGAATTTCAAAATTCGGTAAACTGTGGGCTTTGCGCCGAACCGTTCTTAGACACCGATATTAAATGTTGTCACCACGTGCATGAAACTGGAAATTACCTATGTGTAGCCCACATTTCTTGTAATTTATCAGCTTGTACTCCGGAGTACATTTTGTGTTATTTTCACAATTTCTCCGGGTTTGATTCACATTTCATTCTGAAAGCACTCGGTAAATGCAAAAAAGAAATTTCCTGCATCGCAAATACATTAGAGAGATTTTTGGCACTTTCAGTAGGCAAAATTGAATTTTTAGATTCCTATAAGTTTATGAACGAATCCTTGGAAGTATTGGTGCGTAATTTGGTAGAGAGTACAGACATGGAAAAGAAGTTCGAACATTTATTTTCAGTGTTTCATGACCTGCCACGTGAACACAGACATCTCTTGTCAAAAAAAGGAATATATCCTTACTCATACATGAGTTGTCCCAAAAAATTCGCGGAAACATCACTTCCTCCCATCGAATGTTTTCATAATGATTTAACTGATACACCTCTGTCTCACAAAGAATATGAGCATGTGCAAAGAGTGTTCTCAACATTCAAACTGAAATCGCTCAGTGAATATCACAATTTCTATTTATGTTTGGATGTGTTGGTATTAGCAGAAGAATCTATTTGGTCTACGCTTTTTAGCTCATACGGCCTTGATGTCACTCATTTTGTTTCCCTCGTGCACTTCACCTGGAATTGTATGTTGAAGTACACTAAGGTTGAACTAGAGTTGATCACACATCCTGACATGCATCTCATGTTTGAGGCGTTGATGAGGGGTGGGGTCTCATTTATCGGTAAACATTATTGTGAGGAGAATAACAAACATCTACCTGAGACTTACGACCCCTCAAAACCGAGTAATTATCTCCTTTATATTGATGCAAACAGTTTATACTCGGAAGCCATGAGTCGAAACTTACCTGTTGGAAATTTCAAATTCCTCACAGAGGAAGAAATTTCCAAGCTTGATTTCGCGAATTTGGACAGCAATTCAGAAACTGGATATGTAATAGAATGTGATCTCAAGTATCCGAAAGAGTTACATGATAAGCATGCCAGCTTCCCACTCGCGCCTCTCCACCAAACACCTCCACACGAATTGCTGTCAAACTATCAAACGAATGAGAACGGTCAAACTGGAACCAAAAAGCTCATGAACACACTTTTTGATCGTGAAAAGTACATTGTCCACTACCTCAATTCAAAACTCTACCTTCAGCTCGGTTTGCAATTAATGAAAGTACATCGCTTAATTAGCTTTTCCCAATCTCCCTGGCTGAAAAGCTACATCAACTTCAATATCCGCAATAGACAGACCGAGGAAAAATAAATTTGAAGTATCATTCTTTAAGGCCTGTTGTAATTTGATCTTTGGAAAAACTATTCAATCAGTTCGCAAGCATATCAATGTTAAAATTATCACGGACGAAAAACGATTAGATAAGTACATTTCAAATCCGTTATGCAAATGCTGGCAAATAATTAGTCCGAATGTGATCGCAGTTTTCTCTCGTAAGTTGGAACTAAAAATGGACAAGCCTATCTATTCCGGGTTTTCCGTACTGGAGTTGAGTAAATTCCATATGTACGATTTTTTCTATTGTAAATTACAAAAAATTATACCGTGGGATAGCATAGAACTCTGTATGACCAATACTGATAGTTTTCTTTTAAATGTAAAAGTGGAGGATGTATATCAGTTGATTAAAGAAAATTTGAACCTTTTTGATACTAGTAACCACCCCCCTTACCACCCCTGCTTTTCCATGGAGAGAAATAAAGTTGTAGAAAAGTTCAAGGATGAGACAGCGTCGAAACCCATCCATCAATTTATTGGGCTTCGATCTAAACTTTACTCATATTTAGTATGTAATGAGAATGAAGAACCTGTAAATAAATGTGTAGCAAAGGGTGTACAGACTGGAGTGAAATGTGGAAAACTTTATTTTGATTTATACAAGAAATCGTTGGTTGAACATTGTGAACACATTGAAAAATTCAATATGATGAGATCGTATAATCACACCATGTATCAGATTGAATGTACAAAAATCTGCTTGAGTCCTTATGACAACAAGAGATACATTGCAGAGAACAGTGTGGACACTTTGCCTTTTGGACATTATAGAGTGCCAACAATGCTCTAACTGATTGCTCAGTATGTCCTGTGACAATCATCCAACACCACTTATTTTGATTTCCTGTTGTAAATATGAATATTATTAGATCTAAGATAGCGTTAGAACTTCATAGCATGCCACGTGTCAACTATCCCACTCGCAAATATGAGTTGAAAAGTGAAAAAGACTTGCTCCAAGCCGATCTCATTGTGATGAGCAGTTTATCACGTTTTAATAAAGGTTATAGGTATATCTTAGTTGTTATTAATTGTTTTTCAAAATTCGCATATTGTGTACCATTAAAAGACAAGTCAAGTCAATCTGTATTTGATGCACTCGAACCAATTATTCTAAAAATAAGGGAGTTAAGTTGTTTTAATCAGATCAGGGAACAGAATTCTTTAATTCAAAAGTTAAAGCATTATTGGATAGATAAAGTATTAAACATTACCATGTTTTTAGTGATAAGAAAGCTTCCATAGTTGAAAGGTTTAATAGAACAATTAAAGCAAAAATTTATAGATATTTAACTGAACGTGGAACCAAAAACTGGATAACGCAGCTAGACAGTTTGGTTCGTGATTATAATGCAACAATGCACACTTCAATTAGAATGAAACCTAAAGATGTGAGGAAAAAAGATCGTAATGGTGTTTTAATGTCTTTGAATTCTGCATTCAATAGACAATATAAATTGAAAAATTCAAAACCAAAATTTAAGCTAGGAGATGTTGTACGAATCTCAAAGAAAAGTGTTTTTTTCGATAAATCTTATAACATAAATTGGAGCACAGAGTATTTTGTGATTCATTCTATATTCCCTTCTCAACCTGTAACGTACAGCTTGCGAGATCTAAATGGAGAAGTAATTAGTGGTAGGTTTTATGGAGAAGAAATTAAAAAAACACAATTAAACGAATCAGAGAGACAAGTATACCAATTGAAAAAATATTAAAGCGTGACAAAAAAGGATTGCTTGTTAAGTGGATTGGATTTTCAACACCTAGTTATATTAGTAGAAGTCAACTATTAGATGAAAAATAATCTATTGTAATATCATATTGTAATATCATATTATAATACATTGCATTCACTGTAAATGTCACAAAGATTTAGTGTAAATATGATACGTCTTTATCAAAAAAATGCTTCTCAGTTTCATTTCAATCTGTAGTTTCATTTTCGTAATTTGCTTTAGAAAATCTTTCGCTAAGCCATAGATAAGGAGAAGCAGACCATATGCATTCTCGTAAAGAGGGTGCGGGAGAGAGAGGGACCGATATATTGAAGTGAGAAACTTCTATCAGTTTGCTAGTGCATTACTGCAAAAGGGGAGTGACAGTGAGCACGCATCGACCACATTCCGATGTGATAAGCCATACACACTCAGAGAGTCATGTGGTGAGTGACACACCCCCTTTGATAACAACTTGATTACTTACCTATATGATTAGTTCCTTATCAGATCACATGCTGTACACGTGTCTAACATGAGTAATATCCCAATAGTGAATTTCGACAATATTATAAGACAGAAAGAAATCCCAGCATGGTGTTAAAATGGTAAGTTGTTACCTCATAATGCGAGGATCCTTATGATAGGCTCTTCAGGCTGTGGTAAGACCAATTTGCTATTTAATTTAATTTTTTCAAAGAATGGGTTGAGATTTAAAACTATATACTTGCATACCAAGAGTGAGTATCAAGATAAATATATTTTTTTTAAAACGTTTTTTCCAACATGAAGGATATTGAATTTCATATAAACAACAATTCTGAATCTATACCACATCCAAACAAAATATCAGAATATTCTTTAGTTATATTCGACAATTTACAACTTAATCATGTACCTCAAATAAGAGAATATTTTATTATGGGCCGACATCGTAATATTGACACAGCATATTTAATTCAGAGTTATGGAGCTACGCAGAAACATTTCACTAGGGACAATGCAAATATGATTATAATCTTCAAGATAGATTTATTGAGTCTCAAATTAATTCACAGAGATCATGTTGGAGGAGATATTTCTTATAAAGATTTCAGTAAACTTTGCCATAAAGTTTGGAATCGTAAACCTCATAATTTTGTAACTATTATGACCGAGTGTGGAATTAATAGCGGTAAGTACCGAGATTCGCTTGATACGTTTCTTACCATTCAGTAGAGATTAATTCTTTGTACAGTCATGTTGTCTAAAACACGCAGCAGAAAACTGAATAGAAAGAACGTTGGTTTAATCGATAAGATTAAGAAATTGAGAAGAGTAATCAGTGACAAGCATAAAAGCTTACTTAATTTTGAAAAATGATCGGAGGAATATAATAGGAAAACGCTCTCACCATTGATAGAGCCCATAATTGAACTTGGAAAAAACAAATCTAGTTTCCACTCTAATCATGGTGTAAAACTAAAAAAGGAAGAAGTAAAAGAGGAAGAAGAGAGCATGGAGATTGATGATGAGGAGGATGAGGAGGGGGAGTCGAGTTATGATAAAAGCTATGGGAGTTCAACAGAGAATCTTTTAAGCTCAACTAAATTTGAAAACAGTTTACTTGGTTCTAGTGAAAACGATGAGGTGCTGTCACAATACCTAAAAACGTTTCATGCGGAAAAATTGAATAATTCAATTAGTTATGGAATTTCATATTATTCTAAAGATGATGTGTATTATATTGGAAATCAGCAAGTAATATTCAATAACGGTTATATAGATATTTGTGATGAAAGATTTCATATAACACATGGTTTACTTGAGTTATTATTCAGTTCAAGACCGAATTCAAATCTTTATAATCAGAGAGATCTGGATAAGTATAAAAAAATCTTAACACTTACAGGCATACATTTAGATCGGAGAGGGTATGTTAAACGAAATCAGGAAATTAAATCGCAAATGATTCAGAAATTATTTCCCAGTAAAGAAATTATTGAAAAAAAGGGATGGGGTTTATTGAAATTTGCAAAAAATAATTCTCATGATAGAATTTATCAATACTTTGATAATTTTGACGAATTAGTGGGAAGATTAAATTTACTCTATTCCTCAAAAGCTTCTGGCAACACTGGACATGATGTTGAGATCGCGTCTATAATTGAAGAGCTAAAAGAAGCAAAACTAATTGTTTAGTGTTACAATGACTTTGCATCAATTTGGTCGGATTGATACACCTAGTAGTGCTAATCTTAAGTGCGATATTGACTCGATAACACAGAAAATAATTAAATCGATAAATCAGCAAGGAATCAGCGAAGCTGTGAAATTTTATTTAGATTCACAAATAACCAAACTCGTTTCTGAAAATACTAAGAATATCGGTGTGAGCATAATTGAAAGAGAACATATTCTTAGTTCATTACAAAATTTTAGTGCCAATATTGATAAAGCTATTGCAGAGAGAACTCTAACTTTAGAATGTGCTCTAGGAGAAGTGAAAACTTTAACAGACAGCTTTTCATCCCAGTTGGACTGTATTAACAATGATAAAGTTGATAAAGGTTATTTAGATGAGAAATTAAAAACCATATCAGATAAAATTAAGAATTTGGAGGTCTTGGACACAAACTACCTCAATACTAAATTAAAACAGCTTAGTACAGAAATTTTTACTAAAGTAAATGAAACACACCCATCGCCAATTGATAAGCAATATTTAGAATCTACTTTGCAGAAATCAACTAGTTCTTCATTAACAAAGGAAGAGTTTGAACAATGATTATCTGAAATGGTAAGTGCAATAAAAGCTAATATTATGGATGGTATTGAACAATTCATTACAAAAGATGCTATTGCTATTCTGATTAATCAAATTACAGACAAGTATGCAACTAAAAATGATATAGGAGATTTCATTAAGAAAAACGAGATGGAATCGCTGTGAAAATCATTCGTGATGAAATAGCTGAGGCAATTAAAAATTCGGAAGAGGGGTCTGTTATGAGACTGCAATGTTCAGCTGCATTCATAGATTATCTTAATTTATTCATCCATAAGATAGCTTACGATATTGTCAGCGGGTATGCACGCATTAGCTTTAATATCAATTGGATAGAAGCTAAGCAACATAACCTTTCCGAAAAACAGGTTGCAGAAATGATAACTACAAAAATGGGTTTAGCCCAATATAAAGGCTTTGTATTGTCTCCGAAAACATAAAATCTTGTGAAAGGATAACACTTGGCATATGAGGGAGAAATTTGAAGCACAGTGAACTTTAACGGTTTTCTTGCTAACACATGCTACTTCAAGATGATAAATCAGACTATACATTTTTTCATGTGTATATGATTGAATGTAACAGTGTAGGAGTTATATGAAGGTGAACACTCTTATCTATAGAATTTGGGAAGGGGGAAACATTCACCCACAGGGGGCGTAGCACACACGTCATTTCTCTGGGGAAAGATCCAACAAGAGGGGGCGTAGCACGCACGTCACTTCACTCTAAACACTCGAGCTGACAAGTTCACATAATGTCTCACTATTTTGATTGGAGAAGTTTCAATGAGTTCTCTGTAGAAGCAAATCCACTAGCCGATTGGAGTTATGAATTTTATCCTTTTGATTGGTTCATAGTAACGAAGGTAATATTTGCCGATAATGGAGAAATTCACCTTAAAATTATCGATATTCATAGTGAAGGTGACTTTAAACACACTATTAAGTTACCGAAAGAATATTCAGTGGTTTTGAATGAGGATAACATCAGAATTTTTAATTATCATTCATGGGAATTGAATGTGAGTGGGAATTGCATATTCTTAAGGCAGATTTTGAGCAAAAAAGCTTCCTTAAACTGTCAGTTTATATCTTCTATAGCGGAAAACCTACATCCTATTGTTGCTACCTTGATGCCAATGGCTTGTATGGTTTCTGTATGACGAATTATCTGCCATATGGTGGTTTCAGGTGGTTGATGGAGATGGAAATATCTTCCTTCAATGTATTTAACATTCCAGATGATGATCAAACGGGCTATGTCCTAAATGTGGATTTAAATTACCCCTCTCATCTTCATGATAAACACAATGATTACCCTCTTGCCACAATAAAAGGTTCACCACCTGTAGAGCTATTTTCCATATATCAAAGAACTAACAATCAATGCACACAGAGAGTGTGAACCAAGCTTTTAGCCACACTGGATTGTAGAAAGAATTATGTATTACATTACCAAAATTTTAAACTATATTTGACACTGGGAATGGAATTAACAAAAAATCATCATATTATTCCTTCTAGCCAATCTGCTTGGTTGAAAGAATATATTGACCTCAACACAAAACATTGTCAGGAGAGTGAAAATGTATTTGAATCAACACAGTACAAGAATCTTACTAACTCGATTTATGGGAAATTAATTGAACGTGTTAGAAATAGATTGAATATGAGATTGATTACAGATGAGAAAGAGTATTATCATGCCCAAATGTAAAGCGGTGGAATATGTTTAATGCAAATATGATTGGAGTGGAGTTGAAAAAGTATGATATTGTATTGAAACAACCAATTTATTGTGGGTTTACAGTTCTAGATTCGAGCAAACTAGTTATATATGACTTTCATTATAATGAGATTCTCCAAATGTATGATTACCAAAGGGTGAAAATACTCATGTCTGACACAGATTCTTTTCTTTATCATATAGAAACAGATGATTTTTAAGGATATGAGAAATAATTCACATTTATTTGATATGAGTGGATACCCTCCCACCCACAAATGTTATACTTTAACCAATTACAGGAAACTCGGTGTCATGAAGGATGAAATGTGTTTGCTAATAATAACAAAATTCTCAGGTTTGAGACCAAAGCTTTATTCTTTCTTATATGTGAATAAATCAAATGAAATCACCATTAAGAATATAGCTAAAGGCACGTCACATTATATAATTGATAATAATTTGAAATTTGAAATATATAAGGATTGTCTATTCAATAGGAAGATTCATTATGAATCATCCAACATATTACGTTCATATCTGCATAATGTTTTTGAGATTAGGATATCAAAAATAGCTATTTCCCCACTTGATGACAAATGCTTTATTCTACCCAATAATATCAATACGCTAGCCTGGGGATATAATCAGGTTGAACATCATATTAGACTTGAAAAAGAATTGAATGTAGCAGAAGGAGATAATGATGGAAAAGATACAGAAGAAGTGTTGGTACAGTAAATCCCAATGCAGCAAACTGGATAGCCTACACCATATTGATTGTAATTAATATATGTATAGAAGAAGCGTGGATATGATTGAGACCTTAGTATCCATCTGCTAGTTGAAGAGAGAACAGGATAAAATGAGCAATGTATGAGAGCAGTTGACAAATGAGTTGCGTAAACCTGTCCATAAAAACTTCATGAAAAGGAGTTATGTTCTAAAAGGGGTTAATGACATGTTACAGACAGACCTTATAGTAATGTGGGATTTTGTTGAAATAAATTCGAACTATAAATATATTTCAACTGTTATAAATGCATTTAGAAAATTTGCATATGCTGTGCCGCTAAAGACAAAAACAGCTCATGAAGTGAGTGATGCTTTAAGACCGATATTTAAGAGTAATCTTGGCATCAAGCTATTTTGTACAGACAATGGGAAGGAATTTCATAATTCTCAAGTAAAGGCTCTACTACAACCTTATAAGATACATCACTTTAGTGTCTACTCCAATTCCCATGCAGCATTTATTGAACATTTCAACAGAACTCTAAAGTTGCGCATATATCATTATTTCACTGTAACTGGCAATTATAAATGGGTTAGACAAGATTGTTGATCAATATAATAATTCATTTCATTCAACTATCAAAATGAAACCAGCTGAAGTAACATTGGAACATGAGAAACAAATCATTGCTGAATTGAATAAAAAACACTTAAGAAAGAGTAATAAACCTATTCATCCCAAATTCGGGTTAGGTGATATAGTGAGGATTTCTAAATACAAAAAATTCTTTGAAAAAGAAATAAATTGGAGTTTAGAATTATTTGAAATAGTTGGAGTTCATGCTACAATACCACCAACATATTCATTAAAAGATCTGTCTGGCAAAAATATTATTGGAAGGTTTTATGAACAAGAATTACAAAGAACTCAATTAAATGAATCTGATAGAAATGTTTACTTAGTTGAAAAGGTATTGAGACGTAAGGGGCAAAAGGTTTTAGTTAAATGGTTTGGGTTTATAGAACCAAGTTGAATTGATAAAAAAGATCTTATTTTGAATTAATAATAATACATATGTATTTTTCAGATATGGAGTCACACATTCCCGCAACAATGTTCAAAGAGGGTATTCTATTAGAGCTTCTTAGTAATATTATAACTGAGATGAAAAAATATGTTGGACATGATTTCAAAACTATCTTCAGCAATGTAAAAGTTAATAGAATATCTGAGTGATGATATGTTCGAAGATCATCATGTGGGAAAAGAATTTGCAAGAAAACTTATTAAAGTTTGTGGTATAGATGTTGGATTATTTTATGATGAAAACTAGTTTCAAGATGATATGAAAAGATGAAATTTGAAGGTGAAATGTATATAATAGATTATTTCAGATTATGATGTTTACTGCAAATTTCAAATTGGAAGCTCACCGGTATAGTCTAACAGTGTTATTGGACAATCTTATTGATAGCTTAAAGGATTATGCAAATTCAGGTCTTACATTAAAGGACTATCTTTTGTTTTCAGATGGAAGGGCTAAAAGAAAGTTTGGACATTCAAGATTCTGTTATATGTCAAGAATAGATTTTGATAAGTTAAAATGTGAAGGGAAACACTGTCCTGATGTAACAGATACATGTCCCTTTCCTTTTCTAGCTATAGAAGTATCTATCATACAAAAGCATATTAATGAAAATGAAACTTTAAAATCAGCTGGTGATGATTTTTCTTACAATTTATTAGAACAGTGTGGACTAGAAGCAGGATTAAAAAAAAAGTAATTGTCTGTAGTGATTATACTAATATTGTTATTATATTTGCTTTCAGAGACATGGATATCATAGCTAGCATAATTCCATGTTATCAATGTTGTATGTGTGACATTCTCATGAGTTTTGTTGATTTAATAGCAAATTACAGAAAAAACACTATGTAGACCTTGATGAATTTCTATGGTTTGTGAGACCAGGAAAAAGTGATTTAGAAAGACAGCTACATTTGAGTGTATGTTATTCTGGTAGCAAATTATTAAGTGAAAGGATATGCAGGAAATCTGCATATGAGCTTCCTGAATGATGTTTTTGTAATTCATTATCATATTCTGTTTATAAAATTAGGGAATTCATCAAAGAAAAAGCAAAACCAGATATGGATACAGATAAACTTTTTATGGAAACAATGATTAAATGTGCAAATCTAGCTTACATTAATTTTAAGACAAAATGAAAAAGCTTTTTTCTAAAATCAAATGTTAGTACATTATAAATTGAAAAAATTAGTTATTATAAATTGAATATATGTAGTTAATTCATTTGCTTGTAGCAGTTATTGATATGTTTTAAACATGAACATAGAAAATTGTATCATTAGCAAAGATAGCATGTTTTGTAAAATACTTTCTTCCAGTAGAAGATGAGTGTATATTCTGGAATATTATGTTGTTTTCTGAATGTAGTGTATGTTATTTTTTGAGAGGTAAATATAATAGCATTTCATCTTGATTTTGTATTATTTGTGGAAACCTGTGTTTAAACTGTTAGTCATAGGTGAAGTGTGTTCATGAACACATACGACATGAATGATAAGCAGAATCTGAAGAAAGATGAAAATGTACATGGAGATGAAGTTGAAATTCCTATTTTAAATTTCGATGAACTTATTGTCACTACAAAAATGGCTGACATGAACAAAAGTAAGCATGGCATGCTTTTTCCAAATCATATCCGATCAATAATTGTTGGTGGTTCTTCTTCTGGCAAGACAAACATTCTCCTAAACCTCATTTTCTATAGAAAAACATTACGTTTTCAAAGCTTACATTTGTTCAGTAAATCCTTATATCAGCCCAAGTATGTATTTATGGAAAAAGTCTTCTCCACAATAAAATTCATGAAGTTTTGTATGTTGAATGATATTTCAAGCATACCAAATCCAAATGATTTAGAAAAGGACAGTTAGGTGATGTTTGATGACTTGCAATTAATTGCAGAAAGTTGCACATATTCGAGATTATTTTAGCATGGGAAGACATATGAATATTGATGTGATATATCTGAACCAGTCCTATGCGACTATACCTAAGCATATAATCAGAGAAAATACGAATCTGATTTTGGTTTTTCGAATAGACTCACTTTCTTTGAAGCTAGTCCATAGAGATTTTGCAGAGTCCGATATGAACTTTAACACTTTCAAAAATATGTGTTCAGATGCTTGGATGAAGGGTGATGGACATAATTTCATCACCATTTGTACTGATTATAAGTTGCATGATGGTAGGTATAGATTGAATTTGGACACATTCTTAGATCCAACAAAGTTCAGTGATAAACATGGAGAGTTAGTTTAGCAGAATAAATTATAATATTGAGTTAGTTGTCAAACAGTACTCTTATTGAGTGTTTGCTATAAATATGAAAGTGAGTAAGATTGTTAATAGGCAAGGTGAGGTGAAGGTGAAGAAGAGAGGAATAGGAAAGATTACAGATGTGAGGGATGGTAGAGATGTGTTAACAAATAAAATTTATGATTTGAGAAAATCAATTGTTGAAAAATATAATATTTTACGAGGTATGCAATCTGAATCAGAGTTGAATTTGAAGAGAAGATTAGCACCAATTATAAATCCTCTTCAAGAATTAAAAGAATCATCAATGAAAATTGTGAAACAAATCAAAAATGAAATAAATGATTCTGAAGGTAAATTCAATATTAAGAAAGAGGAAGACCCAACTGATGATGAAGATTCTGTAGATGATGATGAAGATGAATCTGAATATTTCAGTGATGAAGAAGGGAAGACTGACAGAGGGCTAGATCCACCTCCTTTAAGCAAATCTTTTCTAATTAGGAAAACCATGTTACAGGATATACCTTGACAGTTATTTGGATAATTAAAAAGAAGTCTATTACATTAGGTATACAGTATGATTCTGAAACAAGTTCATACTTCATGGGAAAAAAAAATCATGATCACATTTTCAGATAAACATATTTTTGTTGGAAAAGGTAAATTCAAAATAACAAGAGGTCTACTAGAATTATTATTCAAGGCACAACCAAATGAGGATTATTGTAGCATGAATGATTTTTGCAATTATAAAAAGATTCTAATTGCAACAGGTGCATATTTAAACAGACTGAGTTATGTAAAGAGTAATAATGGGATTAAATCGCTGTTAGTTCAGAAACTATTCCTATCAAAAACATGTAGAACTACATGCTCAACAATGGGGAAAGGTTTGAATTTCTTGAAGAATATAACAAATAATAGATCATATGTTTACTATGATGATCCAAATGAGTTGGTTACACATTTGCAAATGCTATTAAAATCACATAAAGCTGGTAACAATTCTCATTCAATCAAAATAAATTCAATTTTAGAAGAACTAAGAGAATCACACATAATATATTGATAGGTGGGTGGGTAGCACAATTAAGTTATTGTTAGTATTCTAGAGATAGTCTAGATGGGAAGATGGTAAAGTTGCGCTGTCATACCAGTAAAAAGAAGACTAACACACACAGACAGAAAGGGGTGATAGGTAGTGGTTTATTATCCGCATTGGGTAATATTGCTGAAGGTATTGTGAATAAAGCGGGTAGCATTACTTCAGGCATTCTGAATAGGACATTAGACTTCCTACCAATTGAGCTAACCTTCCAGGGGGCTACCAATACTGCAGTCCCGGCACAAAGCTAGACAAATGGCTTAAGCGAGGTGATCAAGGAATAAATTCCTTGGATAAAGCTTGTCGTATCCATGATATAAGTTATTCATAATCTTCAGATAACTTATCATGTTCAAGAGCAGATAAAATCTAGCAGATAGTGCTTGGGCAATATTCAAGGATCCCAAAACAGACTATAGTCAGAAGGTATTAGCATATTTAGTCACATTAGCAATGAAGACAAAGTCGGCAATTGGATCTGGAATGAAATTACCACATATTCGTGGAAAAAGCTTAGCACAAAAGAAGTCCAGCAGGAAAGGGAGAAGTGAAGGTGTAACAAAAAGGAATAGTGAATACATATGGAGAGAGGCGATTAAACGTTTCATGAATCATGTTAAGGGAAAAGTTTATTATCTCAGACCATACCCCAACTACTTTGGTGGTGGTAGTGGTGGTGGAAGAGTATTGGATTCTCCATCTGGATCAGCGCCACCTCATAATGCATGTGGTCTATTGATGAGGGAAAGTAAGAGGAGAAGGACATCAAAGCGATCAAAACATAGAGCAAGAGGAAGATCAAGGAAAGGAAGTGAACATTGGGGAGTGGGGGTAATGATTGAGTAGTGAAGAGCAGTTCTGTTTGGCTCCTTAAAATATTGTTGTATTTGTTGGGTTTTTTTAAGTTAAATTTGAGTTGTGTGGTACCAGTGTTTCCGTCTCCTTCTTGTGTATCTCCTGGTGTGCTCTAATTCCCGATTGGACTTGGCAGTGAGTGTGTGCAAACTGTTTTTTGTATGTCGAATACTCCAAAGAATCTTAGATCTAGGCTTCGTTCAGATTCAGTGAACAACATTGGAAGCTCTTTATCTGTGAACTTTGTCCGGTCTGATAAAGCTATGGCTCCAAAAGTTGACTCGGCAGTTGTCGATGTGTGCATCACTAAAGTTTTATCGAACGACTTCTTGAGTCAATATCGACTGCACTCAGGGCTATGTGGGAGGAATTGACAGCTTTGAAGGAGAATGTGACAGCTCTTACTGAACAGGTCAAGACTCTTGATGCACTACTTATTGTTGATGATCTTGAACAATATCAGCGGTGCACAAATCTGAGAGTGTTCGGCATTCCAGAGAAGCCTAATGAAGATACCGATCAACTTGTTCTCAAGGTTTTCAAGAGTAATCTTAAACTGGACACTATGACGGTGGAGCAGATCCAACGCTTGCATAGAGTCAGCAAGAAGCAGCCTCTGGATGCGGGTGGTGTGGCGTGCCCCAGGCCTATCATTGTGCGCTTTGCTGGTTACAGGGAGAGACGGCGAGTTTTCGAGAAGAAAAGGCTGTTGAAAGGCACCAATATTACAATTAAAGAGGACTTGACAAAGTTTCGACTTGAGTTGTACAAGGCAGCGGTGGTGAGATATGGTTTCGCAAATGTATGGTCCAGCGATAGAATTGTAAAATGGATTGTTGGTGATGGTGAGCGAAGGGTTATTCGTTCTGCGGTTAGCCTCAGCGATCTTGACTAACTTATGATTACATTTGATTTATTGAATTGGCTTATAGTTATAGACTTATCATTTTGAAAATGTTCTCTCAATTATGGTTTTATTTTTTTTTTCTCTCTCTTCTCAGATGGAGAGACGTGAGTATATATGTATTTAATAATATGCTGGACTTGCTTCTTATTTACTTATTGTTATTTCACTTATCATACTTTCTCATTATTTTGCTAATGTTCTCTCAATTATTATGGTTTTATTTTTTTTTTCTCTCTTCTCAAATGGAGAGACATGAGGATATTATGCACTTGATGATAGGCTGGTCTTGCTTCAGATTTTCTAATGGACCAATTTCCTGAATTAATTATGATAAATAGCACTGATGACAATTAGACCTGACAACTTGCAGTTGATGTTGTATAGCCTATCTTAGTTTGACATCATTGAGTTTTTTTTCCACATTAGGTAACTATATTCTCTCCTGCACTTTGCTTCATTCAAATTGGTTTTTTTACGATTTGTGCTGATAGACTCATTGTACACTTTATTAATATAATCAATCAGGATTTTTTATTCAATTCACATATCATAGTTCTATTTCATAACATTCCAGCTAGACTATTTTGAATATCAGTGATCTACCATATTTTATTTAGTAAAGTTATCTCATCAATCTTTCTTCACGTATTTTTTTTTTCTGGCCGTTATCAGTTCTCCGATCTTATGTCATTGCAAAGTTTTTTTCTGTTACTGAATATTTATTAAATGCCCACCAACTACTTATCAATTTATTGTTGTCTGCAAGGATTTTATTATCAGTATTATTTTCTCAAATTCCTTTCAAAGTGGAATAAATATAGATTATAGTATTTCAATTTCTCTTTCAGGTATATATGGATTTATGGCTTACTAAAATGAATTATTTCTATAATATTAATCTATTTATCAATATCTATTATTTAGTCGAGGACCCATTTATAGTTAGGCTATGTCTGAGTATTTTATAGTAATGTTGTCAGTCTTTCATATATTTTTATTCATCCATGTATGTACAGTATATATCAATATCTATTATTTAATCGAGGACCCATTTATAGTTAGGCTATGTCTGAGTATTTCATAGTAATGTTGTCGGTCTTCCATATATTTTTATTTTTAATTGATTATCTGGAAACTTATCATTAGGATGTTGGAAATACTGTATAATATGGGCTTATCCTATTCTACTCTCACAGTTTTCTTGATACCCACTAATTATCATGAATTATTCTCAGTCTACTTAGGAGTCAAATATGACTTACCCCCTGGAGTATTTACTTTTTTTTTGTACTTCATGATGATTTTCAATAGTTATGTATGCTTGAGTGTGTGTTGTGTGTGTATGTTTAGCTCGCTATGCCTGTTGTGTTTGCCTTCTGCTCGCTGCTGGCGCAGTCCCGTCACGACGTGTCGCAGTGGTCCCTGACAGTGCCTCCCTGGGCCGGCACGCTCCATCATCTCAGGCGGCTTGTGATCTCTCTCAAGCTCTCTCATATTGCTCTGGCTTGCTGAAGGTAGCTCACGTAAATGCCCAGTCGCTTTTGTGTACCATTGATGAATTCAGATCAATTTTTGATTCCCAGTTGATTGATGTGATTCTTGTATCTGAAACTTGGCTGAAGCCACACATAAGTGATAACAGTGTGAAATTGAATGGCCATGCACTGTTCAGGAATGACCGTTTGCACAAGGGAGGTGGTGGAGTAGTGGTTTACGTGGGAACTCATCTACCTGTTTCTGTTTTACATGTGTCTGATAACTCAGTAGCGAATGTATCTGAATTCATGTTTTTGGATGTCTCTGTGAGTGGTGTGCATGTGCTTGTATGTGTTTGTTATAAAGCTCCTGATATTAGATCACTTGCTGAATTTGAGGTATCTATGTTGAATTTGATGACGCACTATAGACATGTCATTGTCATGGGTGACTTCAATACAAATCTACTTGATTTAGCTTCTGTAAATAGTACAAATTTTCTTTCAATGTTTAATAGCTGTAATATAACAATATTACCAATGCAGGTGACACACCTTACAGCAATTGCAGAAACTTGGTTAGATGTGGTTGCTGTCACTGATGTGAATCTAGTTGCGAAACACGGTCAACTCCCGGCTCCTGGGCTCTCCAAACATGACCTTGTGTTCTGCGCCTACTGACTGCACCCGCCGAAACCAAAGCAGAAGTTCATCACATATAGAAACTATAGGTGCCTGGATATAAGTGCTTTTATGTTTGATGCTGCCTCTATTCCTTGGCATGAAGTCATTCTCACAGATAATGTCGATGGTCAACAGGTTGAACAGTTTTCTACTTCTCTTGTATGACAGGCATGCTCCCATGGTTACGAAAAGAGTGAATAAAAAGCCTGCACCCTGGTTCAGCCAGGAAATTCGTAGATTACAGAAGATGAGAGACGCTGTTCTCCATAGAGCCAAACGCTCAAAATCTGTGGTGGATTGGGCGGAGTATAAGCGGCTTCGAAACAAAACCCAGCAGGAGATTAGAGATGCCAAGGTCAGGTTCTATTACCACTCTCTTTCTGGCAAGCAGCCTACTAGAATGGTATGGTCGAAATTGAAAAACTTGGGTATTGGAAAAACACATGTTCATCATAATATACCTTTCAATTTAGATGATATCAATGATAACTTTACTGATAATCCTGTTGACCTGTCCGGTGCTCATGACCACATGAACAGACTAAGAGCGGCGCCTCATGTAGCACCTGCTCAGCAGCTCTCCTTTTCTCCTGTGACTGAAGCTGATGTAATGAGGATAATCATGGGAATGACAAGCAATGCAGTTGGAGTTGATTGCATACCTATCAAATTCATCAAAGATACTCTTCCCTTCACCTTGCCTATTCTTACAATAATTTTCAATAAATCTTTGGAATCGTCCTTTTTCCCCTCAATTTGGAAATCAGCCTTAGTCTCACCTCTGCCCAAATGCTCTCCAGTTAAATCATTATCAGATCTGAGGCCTATCAGTATTCTCCCAGCTCTGTCTAAATGTCTCGAGAAACTTGTTCATCAGCAGTTTTCTGTTTTTCTAGAACGTTTCCATCTTCTGTCTACCTTTCAGTCTGGGTTCCGCACATGTCACAGTACGACCACTGCTCTGCTCAAAGTTACTGAGGATATCCGGTCAGCTATGGATAGTAGTCAGGGTACTATTCTGACACTATTCGATTTTTCAAAGGCATTCGACTGTGTTCATCATCCACTCCTCCTTCTGAAATTGAGAAATCTTGGTTTTGGAGAGGGTTGTGTGAAATGGATCGAGTCTTACTTGTCAAATCGCCAACAGTGTGTCAGGGCCAATAATGAGGTCTCTTCATGGAGAAATGTAACCTGAGGAGTCCCCCAAGGCTCTGTTCTTGGGCCTCTTCTGTTCTCTCTCTACATCGATGACATCGCAAAATGCATAAAACACTGCAAATTTCATCTGTATGCTGATGATCTTCAGATCTATAAACATTTTTCTGCAGGTGAGTCTGATGCATGTGTCGAGCAGATGAATTCTGATATTGATGCTATTAGTGGCTGGGCATATAATCATGCATTGAGATTGAATGAAGGTAAGACACAGAGTATCATTGTGACTCATAACCGATTCAGAGCTCAGAATGTTCCAAGGTTGAGGCTGAATGGCATTGAGTTGGAGTATTCTGAGAGTGTTAAAAACCTTGGTCTTGTTATCTCTAAAACACTATCATGGCTCAATCAGGTTGAGATTGTTTGTAGGAGGGTGTTTGCTTGCATCCATAGCTTGAAACGATTTGCCCTGTTTCTTCCACTCAACATCAAGATCATGCTGGTCAAGACTCTTGTGCTGCCTCACTTCAGCTACTGCGACACTGTCATGAACGACATGACTGTTGAGCTCTCTAACCGACTGCAGCATACACAGAACTATTGTATTTGATTTATTTTCAATGCTAGATGATTTGATCATGTTACACCTTTTTATGTACAGCTATCTCTCCTAAAATTGAATGATCTTCGTACTTTGCACATATTGACTCTGCTTCACTCAATAATCAAAACCAAATCTCCATCTTATCTGTCTGAGAGCTTCAGATTCCTGTCTGAGATCGGTGAACGTGCAACAAGGCATGGCAACTTGCTGCTAGCTTTTCCTATTCATAGAATGACGACTTTTGAGAGATCATTTACTGTCACTGGTTGTAGGCTGTGGAATAATCTTCCTGCTTCTGTCTGGGCCATTGATGGGTGTGCTCGCTTTGGGGTGGAGGTCAAGCGGATTTTGTTGGCGGGTCTGCGGGGGTAGCATGTGGTTGGGCTTGGGACTGGCCTGGTGGGCTGTGTGAATGTTGTGTGAATGATTATATTAATAATACCTTTTTTTTACTATTGTTTCTGGAATTATATAATTGATTTTTTAGTCTAAATGCAGATTGACTGTTTTTTTCCAACTATGTTTCTATTTTGTAGCTATATTATTTAATGTATTTTTATTCATATATTAAGTTACACTGTATTTTTTTATTCAATTGCATTTGTTATGTTGAGGTTGAGTGGTAGAGAGGACTTAAAAGTCCTAACTCCGCCTAATAAAGATTTTTTTCATTTCATTTCAAAAATGATTGCCAAACTCAGTAAAGCTATGACTGGTCATGATCTAGAACACTGGGCGGGATTCTTGAAAATTCCGCTGAGTGGTGTGTATATGTTTGATATGCTGCCCAACAAAATCCATCATGATGAGATGTCTATTGTTAACCTGGATTCTCATACCATACCAGGTACACATTGGGTGGCCTATGACAAACAAGGTGATAATGTATACTATTTTGATCCCATAGGCAATCTACAGCCACCATTACAATTGGTAGAGTACTGGAAGAAGCAGGAAGTTGTGAATGTATTTTATAATGCTGATGAGATACAAAAACCTAATACAAATATTTGTGGTCACCTATGTTTATTATTCTTGTCTGGTCAGTTGTAACTATTTTTAGGTGGAGGTAAGTACTACTACCGCGAATAATATGATTGTGATAATGCTTTCTGGTAAGAGTAGTGATTTATATGAAAATCTACCACAAGTTTTGGATTTAGATAATAATATGGAATATGAGATTGGATTAGTGAACCTGTGGACTTTTAATTCTATTCCAGTTGTTATTGAAGGGAAGAATTCCAGTTTCAAATATGGTGATCAATTTATAATGGTTGAAACAGGTTCTTATGAAATTGATAATATCGTAAAAGCAATAACAGAAAAATTGAATGTAACTAGTAAAGGTCTAGTTATATGTGGGAATAATAATACAATGAAAACTGAAACCTATTCTGATAGACCTATTGATTCAACTCATAATGATTCAATTGGCACAATACTGGGTTTTGAACATAAGGTGCTAAGTCAAAATATTTGGCATTATTCCAATATCAAACATCACATGTTTAGAAGTTTCATGTAACTTGGCTTGTGGGAGTTATAGCAATGGTGAGGAAAAACATACTATTTACGAGTTTTTTCTAAAGGTTCCTCCAGGATATTTAATTAATGAGACACCAAATCCGATTGTATATGTGGGTTTGAATACACACAAGTTTCAGTGCATTAATGTCAAAGTGACTGACCAGAACGGAACTTTAGTCGATTTCAGAGGAGATAGATTAACAGTTAAACTACATATACAAGAGAAGAAGTGAGATGGGATTCATTGTATTTAAATCGCATACCTCAAATCATAATACATGCAGAGGAGATGAAACTTTTGAGAGGTTGAAGATGAGGAAAAAGAGGGAGGTAAATAAGAGTTGTAATAGGACATTTAGTAGAGTTTCACATTCCAACGTGATAACATCTAAAAACGCAAGGATATTAGAAAAATTAGAATTTTGAGTAAATTGGGATAATGTCATCTTCAATGGCCGCAATGAGTGAGATCTTGGATGTTGAGAGGCAAATACATTTTTTCAATGAAATAAAGAGTCTGGAATATCACACCCACACTCCTTATGCAAATCAACGCTTAACAAAATCTGATGAAATTAGAATTCCAATGAATTCACAAGATAATTATAGCCTTCCATGTAAATCATTCATTTTTATACAGGGAGATGTTACATGCAAGAAGAGTGTGAAAGATGACAAGGGAGAAACTAGTATTCAAAATGTGACATATAAACTAATCAGTAATGCAACAGGATTTATGTTTGATGAAATAAGATATGAGTTGGCTGGTCATCCAATTGCAAAGTCGCGTCTTGTAGGAATCATAAGTACGATTAAAGGATTACTCTTGAAAAATGTATTTGATAAAAATACATATCATCTAGCAGGTTTTCATCAGAAAGGATATACTTTGGACAATAACAAGTTCACTTTTAGGTTGCATTAAGGTTGCTTCTAGCCTTTTTCGAAGATTTTCAACAAATAATATTGAACTTGAAACAAGAACTTATATTATTATGATCATCAACAGATATAAATAGTATTACTACAACAGATGGTCAAAGTGTATCAATCAATATTACAAAATTGCATTGGAAAGTACCATATTTAAAACTTGAGGATCATGTAAGACTCAAGTTTTTATGTATACTAGATAGTGATCATCCACTAAAATTAGCATTCTGCAAATGGGAAATACATGAATATCCCATATTACCCACACCAAAGGTACATAGTTGGACAATTAAAACTGCGGCACATACAGATGCACCAAAATATGTAATTTTAGCTTTTCAAACAAATAGAAAATTGCTCTTGAAGAATACAATGGCAAATTTTGACTTGTGTAAGCTGTATTATGTGAAATTATATTTGAATAGCATTTATTACTCTTATGACAATCTATTAGGTAATAAACAGTTAATGTATGAAATGTTTTTAGACTTTACAGGTAGTTATTCAAATTCACCAGTGAATTCTGAACATGGTAATGAAATTGATTATACCACATTTACAAAAGATACACCAATTATGGTAATTGATTGTTCGCACCAGCCAAGTACATTGAAAGGATCAATAGATGTGTGACTCCAATTTGAATTTGAGAGTGATGTGCTCACTTCAACCAGTGCTTATTGCATTTAAGTAAGTTATAATATTATAGAATATACCTCACTAACATTAATGGTTCGAGAGGTACAGTAGTTTTACCAGTGGAGCACGTGGTGAGAGCAGGTTGTATATAACCTAAGACTGATTGAAAAAGCTTTAGTAGGTGAAGAACCATGCTATCAAGTGGAACTTCAATGTCATCATCGCGCAACTCTCTTTCATCATCCTTACTTGAAACTGTGAAGGAAGAAGAGGAGGACCAGAAGGACTACAATAGTTTATTATCTCGCTATACTGGTGACTTATCATTGGGGTTGAAGATGGGAGGAAATTGTCATTCAAAACCATCAAGGAAAGTGGAATATGCAGATGTTGGTGTGCAGTGCGACTTGGACAAGGAGGAGGAGGAAGAGCAGTTGATGGTGGAGGGAGGGGATGCTGAGGGAGGAGATGATGGGGATTGAAGCACATTCAAACAGGTTAGAATTGATGACACATTTGCTGTTGTTGAGTTTCATGGATTCAAAGATGAGAATAATCAATTTATATTAAAGGAATTTGCAATGATTGATCCTGAAGATACTCATGTTATATTACATTTCAAACCACCATTTCCAAAATCACAGCTACCTTGGAGAACCTATCAAGATGTATGTTGGTTGAAGTTTTATCATCACAAGATAAAATGGGAATTGGGTGAAATAGATTATTCTGATGATTTGATAAAAGCTTGTCTCAAAAACTATGATAGATTATATACAAAGGGTGAAGAAAAAGCGGAATTCCTAAAGAAATTTCACAATAATGTTATAACAATACCTGATAATTTTGAAAGGCCTAATTATAGAGAGTTCTCTGATTGCTGGACTTATGATGTTTGCAAAATTCATAATAGTATTGTTGATGATAGATGTGCTTTATTTAGCGCTAAACATTATTTGTCATTGATGTTGTCCAAGGCAGAGAAAGTATTTGGTCGAAAAGTGGATTACTCATGTGAAGCAGAGCGAGTGAAAAGTATCAAGATGTGTCCATTTTATACTAAGGAGAACAAACACAAATATGTGAGACAAGGATTTTACTACAATGGGCAAGAGGTAATTTGTGTATGGTGTGGATATCAATTATACATGCACGGCAAGAATATGCAATCTTACAAGTGATGTTGCTAATCCAGTAAATTTTTCAGTTCTTGTACCACTCATATAAAAGCTATGCTACAAACAGAATCCATTCCAGTGTGCTGTTATGGACAGATCTGATCAGTGTTGTGATGGATCCTAACTGTTGGTTGTATGCTGATATAGAATTGGAATCGAAATTACGTGATTACATAGACTGGTTTGATTTATGTGAAGAAGCTATTGCAAAAGCAAAATGTGAAAATTGTGATGTTATGATTGCTGAACAATTAAAATTAATTTTTCTAAACACAGTGAATGTTTGTGATATAAATGATTACCTATGTTATTACAGACCTATGAAATTGAATGTTCAAAAACTAATCCAAATTGAGGATGAAGTATTGTGCAATATAATTTCATCTAACAAAAAGGATCCTTAGGGTTATTGACATTTGCAAACATGTTCAATCATGTCTGACCTTGGGATGGAACAAAGAAGAATGGTAACAGTGATGGTGAACTGCAAACCGGTTTAAACATGAAAACCTTGATGAGTGGAGGGGGGAAAACAGTGTGATACCGCATACAATAGTGAAGTGGCTTTCATCCCCAGTTTAAGAACAGTTGAGTGCAGAGACGCTATTGTTGATTGTAGAGTGTAGAGTGCTATTCTACTCCTACATGATGCAGCAGCAGCAGCAGTTCAATTTGACTAAATTTAATGAGACATCAAGGAAGAGTATTCCCATTGTGCAGATATGTGACTTGAAGTCTGACTCCAGCTATCCAGTATATAAGGCAAGAATAGTTCATACACCATTCGGATTGAGAAGTGTGTTGTGATTATATGAGAAAAATAAGTGAGGACAATGTGTGTTTTTTGATGTATTTTTGCCAGAAAGGTAGGTCTATTTCTTAGCTGTATACAAATCAATTCTCTATATTAAACTATTATGAGTTTTTCATAGTGGTTTAGTATGGAATTGATAATTATGTTTCAGTTTTGAAATGGGGAGGCGTTTTGAGCTAACGCCTGCGCTTCGTACAACACAAAGATGGGGGTATATGAAGTTGAAAGTTGATGCAACTTTCAAGTTTATATACCTACATCCTCCTGTCAGGTGGAAAGCTAAGCATATATAATAGTAGGTAAGTATGATATTCGATTTGGTATAAGCTTGTTAGAGCTGCAGTTCAGTTGTACATAAGTACTTCTTGTTTAATAGAACATAACCTCAAATATGTCTCATTGTTTTAGTTATTCTTAATTCAAAAAGTTGTCCAGGTTATTAATGGGAATAACTTTGGACAAGTTTACAGAATTGGCTAATAGCATTGGATTCTCACAATATTGTGTTGAGAATGATAGTAGAGTTAAGGATAATGATGATAAAGAATTGTCTGATGATAGTAAATGATCAAATTCAAGTTCAAAGTATTCAATCTTATCTGAAGTGTATGAACTTTTAGATATTGTAATTGAGGAACGTGGCCATTTCCACTATGGATGTAGCAATGATCATCATATAACAACAATCACAGATAGTAATCAATTGTGGGAGGCTTTTTTTTTATCTGGCTGAGCGGAAATGTATTAGGAAAGGTTGAAGTTAGTGTCTTATTCACTCTTTCAGTTACAACATGTCTGTGGACAGGTTTGGATGTGTTTTACATGGTAAAAGTAATGAGATAGATGCTAAGGAATATTTAGAAAATCAGTTAAGTGAACATAAGAAAACAGTTCTAACTAGATCCAACTTTGATAAGGAAAAGGCAGATTTGATTACATCCAAAGATAGTTTGAAGAAACAATTGGAAGAACTTAAAAAACCAGTTTTGACAATATCAGATTTTAATAAGGAGAAGGCTGAACTAGTGTCATTATTTCATCTCAAATCAAGTTTGAAGATAATTACTGAAGAAGCGAAGACTAGTATTAATAATCTATTAACTAAAGATGAGTACCAAAAAGAAAAGGTTGGATTTGTAAGTTATGATAATCTTAAGACTGGAATTAGGCTATTAGAAGAGAGTATGATAGATTATGTATACAATAATGCTGAATTCAAGCAATATATTCATGATGCAATGTACCAATACACATATTATCTGATAGGAGAATGTGTAATGGCTTCAAGAACATTTGACTGGGCAGAGCTTGAAGGTCACGGCTTCACATTAGAACATAGTGTGGAGGATTTTTTTGAAGAATTTGAATGTCTAAACCAGAGATTCCATTCAATAAGGATGATTTTTTAATGCCAGAAGAACATTGATTGAAACATCAATATGATGGTTATATCCAAAAAAAACCATCTGACTAGGATAAAAGGCTGATTTTGAGCAAAAATGGTAGATTTGGATGTGGAGGGGGGGGGATTGAACTGATGAAAATGGGGGGAGATAAAAGTTTGATGACTTGAAGTGGGCATAGATAACAGGTCAATGACCCCTGCTGGTCCCCCACCCCTGGTGATTGGGGGGATTTGGCCTTGGCACTGGTCCCCGGGTCCTGGGGGCAAGGCCATGCCCCTGTTTGGATATGCTGTTCCTGTAACAATGCACTACTCCCAAGCTTTCCCCAGACACAGCTTCCCCTAACCTAAGCTTTTCCTAACCTTAGCTCTTTCCTAACCTATGCTTTTCCTAATGTAAGCTTTTCCTAACCAAAGCTTCTTCCTAACCCAAGCTTTTCCTAAGTTGAGCTCTTTCTAATGCAAGTTTTCCTAACCCATCTTTCCCTGTCCTAAGCTTTTCTCAGACCCAGCTCCCCCTAACCTAAGCTTTTCCCAACCTGAGCTTCTCCTAACCTCAGCTTTTCCTAATCTAAGCTTTTCCCAACCTAAGCTTTTTTTACTAATATAAGCTTTTCCTAAACTAAGATTTCCCTAACCTAAGCTTTTCCTGACCATAGCTTCTCCTAATCTAAGCTTTCCCTAATCTAAGCTCTTCCTAACCTAAGCTTCCTCTAACCTAATATTTTCCTGATCCAAGCTCCTCCTAACCTGAGCTTTTCCCAATCTAAGCTTTTTCTAACCTAAGTTCTTCCTAGGTAGCAAAAAATGGAGTTGCAATATTTTTATTTGCCCAAATATCTCGAACAATTTTTAGTTTAGGCAATCAAGTGACTAGACATTTTTTCTTTAGAATTTATCATTCTACTAAATCCAATAGTTTAAAATACCTATCAATCACCATGCAAACAGGTTCACCTCTTTTAAACCAAAAATTTGCACTTTTTCGCACATTTTTTGCAATATCTCAAAAACTACTGAAGTTACGAACCTGATTGTACTAGTTTAAAACATATTGTAGCCATAAACATTATTACAAATAAAAATTGATATAACAGTTATGAACTTTCCGCCATGTTTTTTCAGCTAATCCTTGGAAATCGACAACAATGTTATACATGATTGATCTCGTCTTGATCTCCTCTATCAATCTATGTAGGTCTCAATGCTAGATTCCGCGGCCCATATACTAAAGTGCAGCCTAAGAATGTACTAGAATAATAATGTTTTAACAGAGTGAAACCAGTGATTAGTTTCCATAATGGGCCTACATTTTTAATTCTAAATAAATTATTTTAAGTTGCCATACTACTAACAAAGAATTTACTTTACTATTGTAGCTTATATTGGGATCACTAAAATTAAACAGATAACTGTCACAAATGGGTATGAAGAAAGTATGGTGGACAGATTATTGAGTAAAATTGATAGACAAATTTCAATCAATTCTAGCTTTGTAGGCTCAAACTGTGAGGAGAAAACTTGGATAACAATCCCATATTTAGGCCTTGTATCTGATAAGATAGGTAGGGAATTGAGGAGGAATGGATTTCATGTTGCTTTCAAGACCAAACCGATTTTAAATAGTCTATTTAGCTGGAGTAAAGACAAAATTGATATTTGGGATAAAAGTGGGGTGTACAAACTTAAATGTGATGATTGTAATGCTTGTTATGTGGGTCAGACTGGTAGAAGTTTCAAAAGTAGAATTAAAGAACACATAAGAGATTGGAATAAACAAAATGGGGAATCTAACTTTGCAGAACATTTGATAACAAATAATCACAAGTTCACAGTTAAGGAGAATGTTGAGTTTCTGCATGTTAATAACAAAGGCAGATCTTTGAATATTCTAGAGGCTTTAGAAATAACAAGAGTAGTTAAGGAAAATTCCCAGTATAGTTTAAATGACCAGATTCATTTCAACCAATACAACACTACAAATTTAGTTTTATCATGGAATTGTAAGCATTTACAGGTTTTTCCATTTACATATTTGTTTTATTATCTTTCACACTTGTTTTCTTGGTTCTTATTTTGTACTAAAAGTAAATTTTATTATCATGGCAATTCTGTTGCTTAAGCTGCCATTTTGTCATACCATTGAGGGGGAGGAGACTGTCTAGCATGGCCAATGGCAGGCATTCATGCCCTCGACCAATAGCAGTACTCGCCTACTAGTATAAATTCTGCTGCTCTTGTATTTAGTTTTAGTTTGTCAGAGATTGACAATGGTGTAATAACCGAAACTGGTCTTTCTAATTATCAATAAATCAGTGGTTTCTTGACAATTTCTTAGTCTTTTTCATTCAATATGAATAATTACCACAATTTCAACTTCTCAACTACACAAAAAGTTTTGTAAATTTGATTGATCGATCCAGCACATTTGCATTACCTACTTCAAAGTATTAGCAATTTTAACACCTGACACTAGTGTTCCCGCGCATCTCAAGTCTACTATTCAAAGATTTGAGCCAGCTGGTGACAGAGTTATAACGCTGGGGACACACGAGGTCTGCTATCTCTTCATAGTGAATCATTTAATAGAATCAACAGTTTGCAATTGGATAATCACATTTTCTCGAATTTCGAGCTTATTTTTAATTTTATGTGAAAATGTTACTGAACATTAATTGTAGAGATTCTCATGCTCAATCTATTCCACTCTATTTTTTTTAAAATTGTATCTGAAGCCTTATAATTGAAAATCTAAAATCAAACTTTGCATAGATGGGGCGGAGCTCCTGGAATTTTTACAGATATGGGACTTGTGGCAGTTGATAGAGCTTATCGATGACCATTTCAGGTATAACTGTTTTTGACAACATTTTCGCCATTTTAGCCGCCATCTTGAATTGCATTTGATCGAAATTGTTCGTATCGGATCCTTATATTGTAAGGACCTTACGTTCCAAATTTCAAGTCATTCCATTAATTGGGAGATGTGATATCGTGTACACAGATGCACATACACTCATACATACACACACACACACACACACACACCACACACACACACACACCACACACACACACACACACACACACACACACACACAAACGAACCACTTTTTTGGACTCAGGGGACCATGAAACATATAGAAATTTAGAAATTGGGGTACCTTAATTTTTTTTGGAAAGCAATACTTTCCTTACCTATGGTAATAGGGCAAGGAAAGTAAAAATTGCTAGTATTCTCAAGCATGAGCAACGATCAACAAGAACTTATTATGTTACCATATATTATGTTATGTTATTATATGTGTATACTTGGTTAGACCGAAGTATAATACTATAATTCTTTGAACAGTAGACCTTGCGCAGTTATAAACCACAGTCTCCTCATATACTGTCCATCAGAGTAAATTCTATCCTGTCGTGTCATGTAGGCAAGTAATCGGCGTGAAAACGGCTAATGGCTGTTCCGATCTTCGACCTCACTTCGCTCAATCAATTATCTGTTGTAGAATTATAGTGAGGCAGTATATGATTAACATTGGTGTTGCCATCCAGTGTTTGATAGCATTATCCTCTTCTAGCTCCGAAACATTGCCATATTATAGTTTTTCAACGATGTAGAAATATAATAATTTAACAAATGGGATTTCCATCTAGCTGTTTACCCTGTTGTCGATATTTGCAGTAGCAGAAGTCTTCAGGGTGAATTACAACATTTAATTTTGATTTTCGTTTAATAATGATTTAACAAGAATAAACACTTAATATCACATCAGACACTCCCAGAATCCAGCGTTTATTGGACTTTCTTCAGCTCTTTCAAGAACTTATCAAATAATAGCCGTACTGTATTTCATAAAATCAAAGTTTAACATTCTAAGTCAAATATTAGAACATTGTCTATTCCAGATAGAAATATTTATCATTGTTATGAGATAATGAATCAAGGTAATTTGGTAATTTTAACCAAATGTTAAAGTTTGGTTCAGCTAAGGTGTACAAATGCTGCTTTCCCCAAACGCAAAAAACTCAACCACATGCACTCAACAACATCAAAATCCTTCTATTAAATTGTGATATAATGATAACTGATAATGATGTTCCTGTCCAAAAAAAATAAAAAAGAATATTGTTGTGATAAAGTATTGAATATTTAGGTAGGCTATAAAAATAGATCCTTATCTAAAGGTGGAACAGTCATATTGACAACATTTGCAAAATACTAAGATTTCTAATTTACTAATTTCATCAATTAAAATCAATTATTTATTTATTTGAAAATTTACATATTTGAGGGCACCAGGAACTGAATCCCATTATTGCCCTCATAACACACATTGAGCATACAATTTGAAAATACAATAAATTAAAATGAAAATAGAATAACTTAACTAATATACTATTGAGTTTTAGAAAAAACAAAATACAAAAAAAATGATAGAAAACCTTGCAAATATGAAACTTATAGTATAGCAGATAAAAGAAGAAGAACTAAGTATGTAACTAATACTGAAGAATTCAAGGAGAATAGAAAAAATAAACAAAGAAAAGAGAATTATGGAAACTTAGCAAATATGAAACTTATAAATAAAAACACTAATATATTATGTAATACATAGGAAAGAAAAAAAAAGACAAAACTCAACAAACATAAATCTTATCCAAGTCCCGCCTGAACACACTGTCTGAATCGAAAAATCTAATGCATTATTAAGCCTATTGTATAATCGAAGAGACCTAAACAGGGGAGCATTGTAACCACTGACTGTTCTACATCTGATAATATCAAAGGTGGGATGATCTCTGGAATTGAACGCAGGAACATGGAACCTGATCAATGAGAGCAGCGAAGGAGAAGAAAATCGATCCCTTAACAGACCATGCACGAAAATCAATGAGTCTCTCTCCCGTCGTAATCTCAATGATACAAAGTGAAAGGTACCTCTCAAATGGTCTGTAGGAAACCCCAAAGGACAGGATTGGCCGGAGCGCTTGTAATAGAGAAAACTCAAAAACTTATTCTGAACCACCTCAAGACCATGAGTACACAAATCAGTATAAGGGTTCCAAATCACAGAGCAATATTCCAACACACTCCAGACCAATGACACATAAACAGTACATATTGCATCAAGGTTATTGAAGTTAGCTGTATTCCTCATAACAAAACCTAGCATTTTATTGGCTCTAGCTATGCTATAGTCTATGTGCACTGAGAACCTGAGACAGCTATCAAAGATTACACCCAAATCCTTACATGTATCGACTCTTTCCAGATTCATACCATGTACTTCATAAGAAAAGTTCATCTTCAAATTTTTTCTAGAGAATGAGATACACTTACACTTCCTAACATTTAAGTCAAGTCCATTGATAGAAGACCATCTAGCCAATCTGTCAAGATCTTGCTGCAACAAATTACAATCATTGGAGTTAGTAATCTCCATGTAGAGCTTTACGTCATCAGCAAAAATCAAACATTCTGCTTTCTTTAACTGGAGAGGCAGTTCATTGATCAATAGAAGGAATTAAAGAGGACCGAGTACACTCCCCTGTGGAACTCCTGAAGTGCTAAAAAAGGGTGTTGATCTAGAACACCTGACCATAACATAATTGGTACAATGGAATAAGTATGAATTAATAATGGAATAACTTCTGAAAAGATTCACGAGTTGCA